>NW_026600399.1:15000-296645 GCF_029448725.1 Salvelinus fontinalis | reverse complement strand
AAGGAATTTCAACAGCTAAACCCATGAATATAACACCAGTGTATTTCCAAAAACCACTCAAAAACTTAAAACATAAACTCTGACCTCTGACCTTGCCATTGAGCCAATCTGTCTCTCTCCATCATATACAGTTCTTCTGTTGCTGTCTCTATGTCTTGTCTGGTGTCTCTTTCCATCATATCCTATTCTTCTGTTGCTGTCTCTATGTCTTGTCTGGTGTCTCTTTCCATCATATCCTATTCTTCTGTTGCTGTCTCTGTGTCTTGTCTGGTGTCTCTTTCCATCATATCCTATTCTTCTGTTGCTGTCTCGATGTCTTGTCTGGTGTCTCTTTCCATCATATCGTATTATTCTGTTGCTGTTTCTATGTCTTGTCTGGTGTCTCTTTCCATCATATCCTATTCTTCTGTTGCTGTCTCTATGTCTTGTCTGGTGTCTCTTTCCATCATATCCTATTATTCTGTTGTCTCCGTGGTAATACTTTGAGAATGAAGTGGCAGTATTGAGAGAATAAACTCTACATTTAATTTTTAGAATAAAGTCTGTTATATTTCTAGATGAATGAGGGGATGTGTTTAAGTGCATGTCTCCCTGGCTACCTGTTGCTTTATCACTGTTGAAATGCCTCAGTTAGATGTCCTGGTGAAACTATAATAAAGTCTGTTGTATTTCTATTTCTATAGTTCTGCTAAATGAACAAGCCTACATCCTATGACATGGAGCATAGCCAGATAACATACAGTATCTAGTCAGATAACATACAGTATCTAGTCAGATAACACACAGTATCTAACATACAGTATCTAGTCAGATAACATACAGTATCTAGTCAGATAACATACAGTATCTAGTCAGATAACATACAGTATCTAGTCAGATAACACACAGTATCTAGTCAGATAACACACAGTATCTAGTCAGATAACATACAGTATCTAGCCAGATAACACACAGTATCTAGTCAGATAACATACAGTATCTAACATACAGTATCTAGTCAGATAACACACAGTATCTAACATACAGTATCTAGTCAGATAACATACAGTATCTAGCCAGATAACACACAGTACCTAGTCAGATAACACACAGTATCTAACATACAGCATCTAGTCAGATAACACACAGTATCTAACATACAGTATCTAGTCAGATAACACACAGTATCTAACATACAGTATCTAGTCAGATAACCTACAGTATCTATTCAGATAACACACAGTATTTAGTCAGATAACATACAGTATCTAACATACAGTATCTAGTCAGATAACATACAGTATCTAGTCAGATAACACACAGTATCTAACATACAGTATCTAGTCTGATAACATACAGTATCTAGTCAGATAACACACAGTATCTAACATACAGTATCTAACACACAGTATCTAGCCAGATAACATACAGTATCTAGTCAGATAACATACAGTATCTAGTCTGATAACATACAGTATCTAGTCAGATAACATACAGTATCTAGTCTGATAACATACAGTATCTAGTCAGATAACATACAGTATCTAGTCAGATAACATACAGTATCTAACATACAGTATCTAGTCAGATAACATACAGTATCTAGTCAGATAACACACAGTATCTAACATACAGTACCTAGTCTGATAACATACAGTATCTAGTCAGATAACATACAGTATCTAGTCTGATAACACACAGTATCTAACATACAGTATCTAGTCTGATAACATACAGTATCTAGTCAGATAACACACAGTATCTAGTCAGATAACATACAGTACCTAGTCAGATAACACACAGTATCTAACATACAGTACCTAGTCAGATAACACACAGTATCTAACATACAGTACCTAGTCAGATAACACACAGTATCTAACATACAGCATCTAGTCAGATAACACACAGTATCTAACACACAGTATCTAGTCTGATAACACACAGTATCTAACATACAGCATCTAGTCAGATAACACACAGTATCTAACATACAGTATCTAGTCAGATAACACACAGTACCTAGTCAGATAACATACAGTATCTAGTCTGATAACACACAGTATCTAGTCAGATAACATACAGTATCTAGTCAGATAACATACAGTATCTAGTCAGATAACATACAGTATCTAGTCAGATAACATACAGTATCTAGTCTGATAACATGCAGTATCTAGTCAGATAACATACAGTATCTAACATACAGTATCTAGTCAGATAACATACAGTATCTAGTCAGATAACATACAGTATCTAGTCTGATAACATACAGTATCTAGTCAGATAACATACAGTATCTAGTCTGATAACATACAGTATCTAGTCAGATAACACACAGTATCTAGTCAGATAACATACAGTATCTAACATACAGTATCTAGTCAGATAACATACAGTATCTAGTCAGATAACATACAGTATCTAGTCAGATAACATACAGTATCTAGTCAGATAACATACAGTATCTAGTCTGATAACATGCAGTATCTAGTCAGATAACATACAGTATCTAACATACAGTATCTAGTCTGATAACATACAGTATCTAGTCAGATAACACACAGTATCTAACATACAGTATCTAACATACAGTATCTAGTCTGATAACATACAGTATCTAGTCAGATAACATACAGTATCTAGTCTGATAACATACAGTATCTAGTCAGATAACATACAGTATCTAGTCTGATAACATACAGTATCTAGTCAGATAACATACAGTATCTAGTCAGATAACATACAGTATCTAGTCAGATAACATACAGTATCTAACATACAGTATCTAGTCAGATAACATACAGTATCTAGTCAGATAACATACAGTATCTAGTCTGATAACACACAGTATCTAACATACAGTATCTAGTCTGATAACATACAGTATCTAGTCAGATAACACACAGTATCTAGTCAGATAACATACAGTACCTAGTCAGATAACACACAGTATCTAACATACAGTACCTAGTCAGATAACACACAGTATCTAACATACAGTACCTAGTCAGATAACACACAGTATCTAACATACAGCATCTAGTCAGATAACACACAGTATCTAACACACAGTATCTAGTCTGATAACACACAGTATCTAACATACAGCATCTAGTCAGATAACACACAGTATCTAACATACAGTATCTAGTCAGATAACACACAGTACCTAGTCAGATAACATACAGTATCTAGTCTGATAACACACAGTATCTAGTCAGATAACATACAGTATCTAGTCAGATAACATACAGTATCTAGTCAGATAACATACAGTATCTAGTCAGATAACATACAGTATCTAGTCTGATAACATACAGTATCTAGTCAGATAACACACAGTATCTAGCCAGATAACATACAGTATCTAGTCAGATAACACACAGTATCTAGTCAGATAACATACAGTATCTAACATACAGTATCTAGTCAGATAACATACAGTATCTAACATACAGTATCTAGTCAGATAACATACAGTATCTAGTCAGATAACATACAGTATCTAGTCTGATAACATACAGTATCTAGTCAGATAACATACAGTATCTAGTCTGATAACATACAGTATCTAGTCAGATAACACACAGTATCTAGTCAGATAACATACAGTATCTAACATACAGTATCTAGTCAGATAACATACAGTATCTAGTCAGATAACATACAGTATCTAGTCTGATAACACACAGTATCTAGTCAGATAACATACAGTATCTAGTCAGATAACATACAGTATCTAGTCAGATAACATACAGTATCTAGCCAGATAACATACAGTATCTAGTCAGATAACATACAGTATCTAGTCAGATAACATACAGTATCTAGTCAGATAACATACAGTATCTAGTCAGATAACATACAGTATCTAGTCAGATAACATACAGTATCTAGTCTGATAACATGCAGTATCTAGTCAGATAACATACAGTATCTAACATACAGTATCTAGTCTGATAACATACAGTATCTAGTCAGATAACATACAGTATCTAGTCAGATAACATACAGTATCTAGTCAGATAACATACAGTATCTAGTCAGATAACACACAGTATCTAACATACAGTACCTAGTCAGATAACACACAGTATCTAACACACAGTATCTAGTCAGATAACATACAGTACCTAGTCAGATAACACACAGTATCTAACATACAGTACCTAGTCAGATAACACACAGTATCTAACATACAGTACCTAGTCAGATAACACACAGTATCTAACATACAGCATCTAGTCAGATAACACACAGTATCTAACATACAGTATCTAGTCAGATAACATACAGTATCTAGTCAGATAACATACAGTATCTAGTCTGATAACATACAGTATCTAGTCAGATAACATACAGTATCTAGTCAGATAACATACAGTATCTAGTCTGATAACATACAGTATCTAGTCAGATAACATACAATATCTAACATACAGTATCTAGTCAGATAACACACAGTATCTAGTCTGATAACATACAGTATCTAGTCTGATAACATACAGTATCTAGTCAGATAACATACAGTATCTAACATACAGTATCTAGTCAGATAACATACAGTATCTAGCCAGATAACACACAGTATCTAGTCAGATAACATACAGTATCTAGTCAGATAACACACAGTATCTAACATACAGTATCTAGTCTGATAACATACAGTATCTAGTCAGATAACACACAGTATCTAACATACAGTATCTAGTCAGATAACATACAGTATCTAGTCTGATAACATACAGTATCTAGTCAGATAACATACAGTATCTAGTCAGATAACATACAGTATCTAACATACAGTATCTAGTCAGATAACATACAGTATCTAGTCAGATAACATACAGTATCTAGTCTGATAACACACAGTATCTAACATACAGTATCTAGTCTGATAACATACAGTATCTAGTCAGATAACACACAGTATCTAGTCAGATAACATACAGTACCTAGTCAGATAACACACAGTATCTAACATACAGCATCTAGTCAGATAACACACAGTATCTAACACACAGTATCTAGTCTGATAACACACAGTATCTAACATACAGCATCTAGTCAGATAACACACAGTATCTAACATACAGTATCTAGTCAGATAACACACAGTACCTAGTCAGATAACATACAGTATCTAGTCTGATAACACACAGTATCTAGTCAGATAACATACAGTATCTAGTCAGATAACATACAGTATCTAGTCAGATAACATACAGTATCTAGTCAGATAACATACAGTATCTAGTCAGATAACATACAGTATCTAGTCAGATAACATACAGTATCTAGTCAGATAACATACAGTATCTAACATACAGTATCTAGTCTGATAACATGCAGTATCTAGTCAGATAACATACAGTATCTAACATACAGTATCTAGTCAGATAACATACAGTATCTAGTCAGATAACATACAGTATCTAGTCAGATAACATACAGTATCTAGTCAGATAACACACAGTATCTAACATACAGTACCTAGTCAGATAACACACAGTATCTAACACACAGTATCTAGTCAGATAACATACAGTACCTAGTCAGATAACACACAGTATCTAACATACAGTACCTAGTCAGATAACACACAGTATCTAACATACAGTACCTAGTCAGATAACACACAGTATCTAACATACAGCATCTAGTCAGATAACACACAGTATCTAACATACAGTATCTAGTCAGATAACATACAGTATCTAGTCAGATAACATACAGTATCTAGTCTGATAACATACAGTATCTAGTCAGATAACATACAGTATCTAGTCAGATAACATACAGTATCTAGTCTGATAACATACAGTATCTAGTCAGATAACATACAATATCTAACATACAGTATCTAGTCAGATAACACACAGTATCTAGTCTGATAACATACAGTATCTAGTCTGATAACATACAGTATCTAGTCAGATAACATACAGTATCTAACATACAGTATCTAGTCAGATAACATACAGTATCTAGTCAGATAACACACAGTATCTAGTCAGATAACATACAGTATCTAGTCTGATAACATACAGTATCTAGTCAGATAACATACAGTATCTAGTCAGATAACACACAGTATCTAGTCAGATAACATACAGTATCTAGTCAGATAACATACAGTATCTAGTCTGATAACATACAGTATCTAGTCAGATAACATACAGTATCTAACATACAGTATCTAGTCTGATAACATACAGTATCTAGTCAGATAACATACAGTATCTAGTCAGATAACACACAGTATCTAACATACAGTATCTAGTCAGATAACATACAGTATCTAGTCAGATAACATACAGTATCTAGTCAGATAACATACAGTATCTAGTCAGATAACATACAGTATCTAGTCAGATAACACACAGTATCTAACACACAGTATCTAGTCAGATAACATACAGTATCTAACATACAGTATCTAGTCAGATAACATACAGTATCTAGTCTGATAACACACAGTATCTAACATACAGTATCTAGTCAGATAACACACAGTATCTAGTCTGATAACATACAGTATCTAGTCAGATAACATACAGTATCTAGTCAGATAACACACAGTATCTAACATACAGTATCTAGTCAGATAACATACAGTATCTAGTCAGATAACACACAGTATCTAACATACAGTATCTAGTCAGATAACATATAGTATCTAGTCAGATAACATACAGTATCTAGTCAGATAACACACAGTATCTAACATACAGTATCTAGTCAGATAACATACAGTATCTAGTCAGATAACATACAGTATCTAACATACAGTATCTAGTCAGATAACATACAGTATCTAGTCAGATAACATACAGTATCTAGTCTGATAACATACAGTATCTAGTCAGATAACATACAGTATCTAGTCAGATAACATACAGTATCTAACATACAGTATCTAGTCAGATAACATACAGTATCTAGTCAGATAACATACAGTATCTAACATACAGTATCTAGTCAGATAACATACAGTATCTAACATACAGTATCTAGTCAGATAACATACAGTATCTAACATACAGTATCTAGTCAGATAACATACAGTATCTAGTCAGATAACACACAGTATCTAGTCAGATAACACACAGTATCTAGTCAGATAACATACAGTATCTAGCCAGATAAGATACAGTATCTAGTCAGATAACATACAGTATCTAGTCAGATAACACACAGTATCTAGTCTGATAACATACAGTATCTAGTCAGATAACATACAGTATCTAGTCAGATAACATACAGTATCTAACATACAGTATCTAGTCAGATAACATACAGTATCTAGTCAGATAACATACAGTATCTAGTCAGATAACATACAGTATCTAGTCAGATAACATACAGTATCTAGTCAGATAACATACAGTATCTAGTCAGATAACATACAGTATCTAGTCAGATAACATACAGTATCTAGTCAGATAACATACAGTAAATAACATACAGTATCTAGTCAGATAACACACAGTATCTAGTCTGATAACATACAGTATCTAACATACAGTATCTAGTCAGATAACATACAGTATCTAACATACAGTATCTAGTCAGATAACACACAGTATCTAACATACAGTATCTAGTCAGATAACATACAGTATCTAGTCAGATAACACACAGTATCTAGTCTGATAACATACAGTATCTAGTCAGATAACATACAGTATCTAGTCAGATAACATACAGTATCTAACATACAGTATCTAGTCAGATAACACACAGTATCTAGTCTGATAACATACAGTATCTAGTCAGATAACATACAGTATCTAACATACAGTATCTAGTCAGATAACACACAGTATCTAGTCTGATAACATACAGTATCTAGTCAGATAACATACAGTATCTAGTCAGATAACATACAGTATCTAACATACAGTATCTAGTCAGATAACACACAGTATCTAGTCTGATAACATACAGTATCTAGTCAGATAACATACAGTATCTAACATACAGTATCTAGTCAGATAACACACAGTATCTAGTCTGATAACATACAGTATCTAACATACAGTATCTAGTCAGATAACATACAGTATCTAGTCAGATAACATACAGTATCTAGTCATATAACATACAGTATCTAGTCAGATAACATACAGTATCTAGTCAGATAACATACAGTATCTAGTCAGATAACATACAGTATCTAACATACAGTATCTAGTCAGATAACACACAGTATCTAGTCAGATAACATACAGTATCTAGTCAGATAACACACAGTATCTAGTCAGATAACACACAGTATCTAGTCAGATAACATACAGTATCTAGTCAGATAACATACAGTATCTAACATACAGTATCTAGTCAGATAACACACAGTATCTAGTCAGATAACATACAGTATCTAGTCTGATAACATACAGTATCTAGTCAGATAACACACAGTATCTAGTCAGATAACACACAGTATCTAGTCAGATAACACACAGTATCTAACACACAGTATCTAGTCAGATAACACACAGTATCTAACATACAGTATCTAGTCAGATAACATACAGTATCTAGTCAGATAACATACAGTATCTAGTCTGATAACATACAGTATCTAGTCAGATAACACACAGTATCTAGTCAGATAACACACAGTATCTAACATACAGTATCTAGTCAGATAACATACAGTATCTAGTCAGATAACATACAGTATCTAGTCAGATAACATACAGTATCTACCATACAGTATCTAGTCAGATAACACACAGTATCTAGTCTGATGACATACAGTATCTAGTCAGATAACACACAGTATCTAGTCAGATAACACACAGTATCTAACATACAGTATCTAGTCAGATAACACACAGTATCTAGTCAGATAACACACAGTATCTAACATACAGTATCTAGTCAGATAACACACAGTATCTAACATACAGTATCTAGTCAGATAACACACAGTATCTAACATACAGTATCTAGTCAGATAACACACAGTATCTAACATACAGTATCTAGTCAGATAACACACAGTATCTAACATACAGTATCTAGTCAGATAACACACAGTATCTAGTCTGATAACATACAGTATCTAGTCAGATAACACACAGTATCTAACATACAGTATCTAGTCAGATAACACACAGTATCTAGTCTGATAACATACAGTATCTTGTCAGATAACATACAGTATCTAGTCAGATAACATACAGTATCTAGTCTGATAACATACAGTATCTAGTCTGATAACATATAGTATCTAGTCAGATAACACACAGTATCTAGTCAGATAACATACAGTATCTAGTCTGATAACATACAGTATCTAGTCAGATAACATACAGTATCTAACATACAGTATCTAGCCAGATAACACACAGTATCTAGTCAGATAACATACAGTATCTAACACACAGTATCTAGTCAGATAACACACAGTATCTAACATACAGTATCTAGTCAGATAACATACAGTATCTAGTCAGATAACACACAGTATCTAACATACAGTATCTAGTCAGATAACATACAGTATCTAGTCAGATAACACACAGTATCTGACATACAGTATCTAGTCAGATAACACACAGTGTCTAGTCTGATAACATACAGTATCTAGTCAGATAACATACAGTATCTAGTCAGATAACACACAGTATCTAACATACAGTATCTAGCCAGATAACACACAGTATCTAGTCAGATAACATACAGTATCTAACACACAGGATCTAGTCAGATAACACACAGTATCTAACATACAGTATCTAGTCAGATAACATACAGTATCTAGTCAGATAACACACAGTATCTAACATACAGTATCTAGTCAGATAACATACAGTATCTAGTCAGATAACACACAGTATCTAACATACAGTATCTAGTCAGATAACACACAGTATCTAGTCTGATAACATACAGTATCTAGTCAGATAACATACAGTATCTAGTCAGATAACATACAGTATCTAGTCTGATAACATACAGTATCTAGTCAGATAACACACAGTATCTAACATACAGTATCTAGTCAGATAACACACAGTATCTAGTCTGATAACATACAGTATCTAGTCAGATAACATACAGTATCTAGTCAGATAACATACAGTATCTAGTCAGATAACATACAGTATCTAGCCAGATAACATACAGTATCTAGTCTGATAACATACAGTATCTAGTCAGATAACATACAGTATCTAGTCAGATAACATACAGTATCTAGTCAGATAACATACAGTATCTAGTCTGATAACATACAGTATCTAGTCAGATAACATACAGTATCTAGCCAGATAACATACAGTATCTAGTCTGATAACATACAGTATCTAGCCAGATAACATACAGTATCTAGTCAGATAACATACAGTATCTAACACACAGTATCCAGTCAGATAACACACAGTATCTAGTCAGATAACATACAGTATCTAGTCAGATAACACACAGTATCTAACATACAGTATCTAGTCAGATAACACACAGTATCTAGTCAGATAACATACAGTATCTAGTCAGATAACACACAGTATCTAACATACAGTATCTAGTCAGATAACATACAGTATCTAACACACAGTATCCAGTCAGATAACATACAGTATCTAGTCAGATAACACACAGTATCTAACATACAGTATCTAGTCAGATAACATACAGTATCTAGTCTGATAACATACAGTATCTAGTCAGATAACATACAGTATCTAGTCAGATAACATTCAGTATCTAGTCAGATAACACACAGTATCTAGTCAGATAACATACAGTATCTAGACAGATAACATACAGTATCTAACATACAGTATCTAGTCAGATAACATACAGTATCTAGTCAGATAACATACCGTATCTAGTCAGATAACATACAGTATCTAGTCTGATAACATACAGTATCTAGTCTGATAACATACAGTATCTAGTCAGATAAAACACAGTATCTAACATACAGTATCTAACATACAGTATCTAGTCAGATAACACACAGTATTTAGTCAGATAACATACAGTATCTAACATACAGTATCTAGTCAGATAACACAAAGTATCTAACATACAGTATCTAGTCAGATAACACACAGTATCTAACATACAGTATCTAGTCAGATAACACACAGTATCTAACATACAGTATCTAGTCAGATAACACACAGTATCTAACATACAGTATCTAGTCAGATAACACACAGTATCTAGTCTGATAACATACAGTATCTAGTCAGATAACACACAGTATCTAACATACAGTATCTAGTCAGATAACACACAGTATCTAGTCTGATAACATACAGTATCTTGTCAGATAACATACAGTATCTAGTCAGATAACATACAGTATCTAGTCTGATAACATACAGTATCTAGTCTGATAACATACAGTATCTAGTCAGATAACACACAGTATCTAGTCAGATAACATACAGTATCTAGTCTGATAACATACAGTATCTAGTCAGATAACATACAGTATCTAACATACAGTATCTAGCCAGATAACACACAGTATCTAGTCAGATAACATACAGTATCTAACACACAGTATCTAGTCAGATAACACACAGTATCTAACATACAGTATCTAGTCAGATAACATACAGTATCTAGTCAGATAACACACAGTATCTAACATACAGTATCTAGTCAGATAACATACAGTATCTAGTCAGATAACACACAGTATCTGACATACAGTATCTAGTCAGATAACACACAGTATCTAGTCTGATAACATACAGTATCTAGTCAGATAACATACAGTATCTAGTCAGATAACACACAGTATCAAACATACAGTATCTAGCCAGATAACACACAGTATCTAGTCAGATAACATACAGTATCTAACACACAGGATCTAGTCAGATAACACACAGTATCTAACATACAGTATCTAGTCAGATAACATACAGTATCTAGTCAGATAACACACAGTATCTAACATACAGTATCTAGTCAGATAACATACAGTATCTAGTCAGATAACACACAGTATCTAACA
Organism: Salvelinus fontinalis; assembly: GCF_029448725.1. Taxonomy (NCBI): domain Eukaryota; kingdom Metazoa; phylum Chordata; class Actinopteri; order Salmoniformes; family Salmonidae; genus Salvelinus; species Salvelinus fontinalis. Next base: position 284,674 of record NW_026600399.1, on the reverse strand, counting down.
TACAGTATCTAGTCAGATAACACACAGTATCTAGTCTGATAACATACAGTATCTAGTCAGATAACATACAGTATCTAGTCAGATAACATACAGTATCTAGTCTGATAACATACAGTATCTAGTCAGATAACACACAGTATCTAACATACAGTATCTAGTCAGATAACACACAGTATCTAGTCTGATAACATACAGTATCTAGTCAGATAACATACAGTATCTAGTCAGATAACATACAGTATCTAGTCAGATAACATACAGTATCTAGCCAGATAACATACAGTATCTAGTCTGATAACATACAGTATCTAGTCAGATAACATACAGTATCTAGTCAGATAACATACAGTATCTAGTCAGATAACATACAGTATCTAGTCTGATAACATACAGTATCTAGTCAGATAACATACAGTATCTAGTCAGATAACATACAGTATCTAGTCTGATAACATACAGTATCTAGCCAGATAACATACAGTATCTAGTCAGATAACATACAGTATCTAACACACAGTATCCAGTCAGATAACACACAGTATCTAGTCAGATAACATACAGTATCTAGTCAGATAACACACAGTATCTAACATACAGTATCTAGTCAGATAACACACAGTATCTAGTCAGATAACATACAGTATCTAGTCAGATAACACACAGTATCTAACATACAGTATCTAGTCAGATAACATACAGTATCTAACACACAGTATCCAGTCAGATAACATACAGTATCTAGTCAGATAACACACAGTATCTAACATACAGTATCTAGTCAGATAACATACAGTATCTAGTCTGATAACATACAGTATCTAGTCAGATAACATACAGTATCTAGTCAGATAACATACAGTATCTAGTCAGATAACACACAGTATCTAGTCAGATAACATACAGTATCTAGTCAGATAACATACAGTATCTAACATACAGTATCTAGTCAGATAACATACAGTATCTAGTCAGATAACATACCGTATCTAGTCAGATAACATACAGTATCTAGTCTGATAACATACAGTATCTAGTCTGATAACATACAGTATCTAGTCAGATAAAACACAGTATCTAACATACAGTATCTAACATACAGTATCTAGTCAGATAACACACAGTATTTAGTCAGATAACATACAGTATCTAACATACAGTATCTAGTCAGATAACACAAAGTATCTAACATACAGTATCTAGTCAGATAACACACAGTATCTAACATACAGTATCTAGTCAGATAACACACAGTATCTAGTCTGATAACATACAGTATCTAGTCAGATAACATACAGTATCTAGTCAGATAACATACAGTATCTAGTCAGATAACATACAGTATCTAACATACAGTATCTAGTCAGATAACATACAGTATCTAACATACAGTATCTAGTCAGATAACATACAGTATCTAACATACAGTATCTAGTCAGATAACATACAGTATCTAACATACAGTATCTAGTCAGATAACACACAGTATCTAACATACAGTATCTAGTCAGATAACATACAGTATCTAACATACAGTATCTAGTCAGATAACATACAGTATCTAACATACAGTATCTAGTCAGATAACATACAGTATCTAACATACAGTATCTAGTCAGATAACATACAGTATCTAGTCAGATAACACACAGTATCTAACATACAGTATCTAGTCAGATAACATACAGTATCTAGTCAGATAACATACAGTATCTAGTCAGATAACATACAGTATCTAGTCAGATAACATACAGTATCTAGTCAGATAACATACAGTATCTAGTCAGATAACACACAGTATCTAGTCTGATAACATACAGTATCTAGTCAGATAACACACAGTATCTAGTCAGATAACACACAGTATCTAACATACAGTATCTAGTCAGATAACATACAGTATCTAACATACAGTATCTAGTCAGATAACATACAGTATCTAGTCAGATAACATACAGTACCTAGTCAGATAACACACAGTATCTAACATACAGTATCTAGTCAGATAACACACAGTATCTAGTCTGATAACATACAGTATCCAGTCACATAATATACAGTATCTAGTCAGATAACATACAGTGCCTAGTCAGATAACACACAGTATCTAACATACAGTATCTAGTCTGATAACATACAGTATCTAGTCAGATAACACACAGTATCTAGTCAGATAACATACAGTATCTAGTCAGATAACATACAGTATCTAACATACAGTATCTAGTCTGATAACATACAGTATCTAGTCTGATAACATACAGTATCTAGTCTGATAACATACAGTATCTAGTCAGATAACATACAGTATCTAGTCTGATAACATACAGTATCTAGTCTGATAACATATAGTATCTAGTCAGATAACACACAGTATCTAGTCAGATAACATACAGTATCTAGTCTGATAACATACAGTATCTAGTCAGATAACATACAGTATCTAACATACAGTATCTAGCCAGATAACACACAGTATCTAGTCAGATAACATACAGTATCTAACACACAGTATCTAGTCAGATAACACACAGTATCTAACATACAGTATCTAGTCAGATAACATACAGTATCTAGTCAGATAACACACAGTATCTAACATACAGTATCTAGTCAGATAACATACAGTATCTAGTCAGATAACACACAGTATCTGACATACAGTATCTAGTCAGATAACACACAGTATCTAGTCTGATAACATACAGTATCTAGTCAGATAACATACAGTATCTAGTCAGATAACACACAGTATCAAACATACAGTATCTAGCCAGATAACACACAGTATCTAGTCAGATAACATACAGTATCTAACACACAGTATCTAGTCAGATAACACACAGTATCTAACATACAGTATCTAGTCAGATAACATACAGTATCTAGTCAGATAACACACAGTATCTAACATACAGTATCTAGTCAGATAACATACAGTATCTAGTCAGATAACACACAGTATCTAACATACAGTATCTAGTCAGATAACACACAGTATCTAGTCTGATAACATACAGTATCTAGTCAGATAACATACAGTATCTAGTCAGATAACATACAGTATCTAGTCAGATAACATACAGTATCTAGTCAGATAACACACAGTATCTAACATACAGTATCTAGTCAGATAACACACAGTATCTAGTCAGATAACATACAGTATCTAGTCAGATAACATACAGTATCTAGTCAGATAACATACAGTATCTAGTCAGATAACATACAGTATCTAGTCAGATAACATACAGTATCTAGTCTGATAACATACAGTATCTAGTCAGATAACATACAGTATCTAGTCAGATAACATACAGTATCTAGTCAGATAACATACAGTATCTAGTCTGATAACATACAGTATCTAGTCAGATAACATACAGTATCTAGCCAGATAACATACAGTATCTAGTCTGATAACATACAGTATCTAGCCAGATAACATACAGTATCTAGTCAGATAACATACAGTATCTAACACACAGTATCTAGTCAGATAACACACAGTATCTAGTCAGATAACATACAGTATCTAGTCAGATAACACACAGTATCTAACATACAGTATCTAGTCAGATAACACACAGTATCTAGTCAGATAACATACAGTATCTAGTCAGATAACACACAGTATCTAACATACAGTATCTAGTCAGATAACATACAGTATCTAACACACAGTATCCAGTCAGATAACATACAGTATCTAGTCAGATAACACACAGTATCTAACATACAGTATCTAGTCAGATAACATACAGTATCTAGTCAGATAACATACAGTATCTAGTCAGATAACATACAGTATCTAGTCAGATAACATACAGTATCTAGTCAGATAACACACAGTATCTAGTCAGATAACATACAGTATCTAGTCAGATAACATACAGTATCTAACATACAGTATCTAGTCAGATAACATACAGTATCTAGTCAGATAACATACAGTATCTAGTCAGATAACATACAGTATCTAGTCTGATAACATACAGTATCTAGTCTGATAACATACAGTATCTAGTCAGATAAAACACAGTATCTAACATACAGTATCTAACATACAGTATCTAGTCAGATAACACACAGTATTTAGTCAGATAACATACAGTATCTAACATACAGTATCTAGTCAGATAACACAAAGTATCTAACATACAGTATCTAGTCAGATAACACACAGTATCTAACATACAGTATCTAGTCAGATAACACACAGTATCTAGTCTGATAACATACAGTATCTAGTCAGATAACATACAGTATCTAGTCAGATAACATACAGTATCTAGTCAGATAACATACAGTATCTAACATACAGTATCTAGTCAGATAACATACCGTATCTAGTCAGATAACATACAGTATCTAGTCTGATAACATACAGTATCTAGTCTGATAACATACAGTATCTAGTCAGATAAAACACAGTATCTAACATACAGTATCTAACATACAGTATCTAGTCAGATAACACACAGTATTTAGTCAGATAACATACAGTATCTAACATACAGTATCTAGTCAGATAACACAAAGTATCTAACATACAGTATCTAGTCAGATAACACACAGTATCTAACATACAGTATCTAGTCAGATAACACACAGTATCTAGTCTGATAACATACAGTATCTAGTCAGATAACATACAGTATCTAGTCAGATAACATACAGTATCTAGTCAGATAACATACAGTATCTAACATACAGTATCTAGTCAGATAACATACAGTATCTAACATACAGTATCTAGTCAGATAACATACAGTATCTAACATACAGTATCTAGTCAGATAACATACAGTATCTAACATACAGTATCTAGTCAGATAACACACAGTATCTAACATACAGTATCTAGTCAGATAACATACAGTATCTAACATACAGTATCTAGTCAGATAACATACAGTATCTAACATACAGTATCTAGTCAGATAACATACAGTATCTAACATACAGTATCTAGTCAGATAACATACAGTATCTAGTCAGATAACACACAGTATCTAACATACAGTATCTAGTCAGATAACATACAGTATCTAGTCAGATAACATACAGTATCTAGTCAGATAACATACAGTATCTAGTCAGATAACATACAGTATCTAGTCAGATAACATACAGTATCTAGTCAGATAACACACAGTATCTAGTCAGATAACATACAGTATCTAGTCAGATAACACACAGTATCTAGTCAGATAACACACAGTATCTAACATACAGTATCTAGTCAGATAACATACAGTATCTAACATACAGTATCTAGTCAGATAACATACAGTATCTAGTCAGATAACATACAGTATCTAGTCAGATAACACACAGTATCTAACATACAGTATCTAGTCAGATAACACACAGTATCTAGTCTGATAACATACAGTATCCAGTCAGATAATATACAGTATCTAGTCAGATAACATACAGTGCCTAGTCAGATAACACACAGTATCTAACATACAGTATCTAGTCAGATAACATACAGTATCTAGTCAGATAACATACAGTATCTAGTCAGATAACATACAGTATCTAGTCAGATAACATACAGTATCTAGTCAGATAACATACAGTATCTAGTCTGATAACATACAGTATCTAGTCAGATAACACACAGTATCTAGTCAGATAACATACAGTATCTAGCCAGATAACATACAGTATCTAGTCAGATAACATACAGTACCTAGTCAGATAACACACAGTATCTAACATACAGTATCTAGTCAGATAACATACAGTATCTAGTCAGATAACATACAGTATCTAGTCAGATAACATACAGTATCTAGTCAGATAACACACAGTATCTAGTCAGATAACATACAGTATCTAGTCAGATAACATACAGTATCTAACACACAGTATCTAGTCAGATAACACACAGTATCTAGTCAGATAACACACAGTATCTAGTCAGATAACATACAGTATCTAGTCTGATAACATACAGTATCTAGTCAGATAACACACAGTATCTAGTCAGATAACATACAGTATCTAGTCAGATAACATACAGTATCTAACATACAGTATCTAGTCTGATAACATACAGTATCTAGTCTGATAACATACAGTATCTAGTCTGATAACATACAGTATCTAGTCAGATAACATACAGTATCTAGTCAGATAACATACAGTATCTAGTCAGATAACATACAGTATCTAGTCTGATAACATACAGTATCTAGTCAGATAACATACAGTATCTAGTCAGATAAAACACAGTATCTAACATACAGTATCTAACATACAGTATCTAGTCAGATACCACACAGTATTTAGTCAGATAACATACAGTATCTAACATACAGTATCTAGTCAGATAACACAAAGTATCTAACATACAGTATCTAGTCAGATAACACACAGTATCTAACATACAGTATCTAGTCAGATAACACACAGTATCTAGTCTGATAACATACAGTATCTAGTCAGATAACATACAGTATCTAGTCAGATAACATACAGTATCTAGTCAGATAACATACAGTATCTAACATACAGTATCTAGTCAGATAACATACAGTATCTAACATACAGTATCTAGTCAGATAACATACAGTATCTAACATACAGTATCTAGTCAGATAACATACAGTATCTAACATACAGTATCTAGTCAGATAACACACAGTATCTAACATACAGTATCTAGTCAGATAACATACAGTATCTAACATACAGTATCTAGTCAGATAACATACAGTATCTAACATACAGTATCTAGTCAGATAACATACAGTATCTAACATACAGTATCTAGTCAGATAACATACAGTATCTAGTCAGATAACACACAGTATCTAACATACAGTATCTAGTCAGATAACATACAGTATCTAGTCAGATAACATACAGTATCTAGTCAGATAACATACAGTATCTAGTCAGATAACATACAGTATCTAGTCAGATAACATACAGTATCTAGTCAGATAACATACAGTATCTAGTCAGATAACACACAGTATCTAGTCTGATAACATACAGTATCTAGTCAGATAACACACAGTATCTAGTCAGATAACACACAGTATCTAACATACAGTATCTAGTCAGATAACATACAGTATCTAACATACAGTATCTAGTCAGATAACATACAGTATCTAGTCAGATAACATACAGTACCTAGTCAGATAACACACAGTATCTAACATACAGTATCTAGTCAGATAACACACAGTATCTAGTCTGATAACATACAGTATCCAGTCAGATAATATACAGTATCTAGTCAGATAACATACAGTGCCTAGTCAGATAACACACAGTATCTAACATACAGTATCTAGTCAGATAACATACAGTATCTAGTCAGATAACATACAGTATCTAGTCTGATAACATACCGTATCTAGTCAGATAACATACAGTATCTAGTCAGATAACATACAGTATCTAGTCTGATAACATACAGTATCTAGTCAGATAACACACAGTATCTAGTCAGATAACATACAGTATCTAGCCAGATAACATACAGTATCTAGTCAGATAACATACAGTACCTAGTCAGATAACACACAGTATCTAACATACAGTATCTAGTCAGATAACATACAGTATCTAGTCAGATAACATACAGTATCTAGTCAGATAACATACAGTATCTAGTCAGATAACACACAGTATCTAGTCAGATAACACACAGTATCTAGTCAGATAACATACAGTATCTAACACACAGTATCTAGTCAGATAACACACAGTATCTAGTCAGATAACACACAGTATCTAGTCAGATAACATACAGTATCTAGTCTGATAACATACAGTATCTAGTCAGATAACACACAGTATCTAGTCAGATAACATACAGTATCTAGTCAGATAACATACAGTATCTAACATACAGTATCTAGTCTGATAACATACAGTATCTAGTCTGATAACATACAGTATCTAGTCTGATAACATACAGTATCTAGTCAGATAACATACAGTATCTAGTCAGATAACACACAGTATCTAGTCAGATAACATACAGTATCTAGTCAGATAACACACAGTATCTAGTCAGATAACACACAGTATCTAGTCAGATAACATACAGTATCTAGTCAGATAACACACAGTATCTAGTCAGATAACATACAGTATCTAGTCAGATAACATACAGTATCTAGTCAGATAACATACAGTATCTAGTCAGATAACACACAGTATCAAGTCAGATAACATACAGTATCTAGTCAGATAACATACAGTATCTAACATACAGTATCTAGTCAGATAACATACAGTATCTAGTCAGATAACATACAGTATCTAGTCAGATAACACACAGTATCTAGTCAGATAACATACAGTATCTAGTCAGATAACACACAGTATCTAACATACAGTATCTAGTCAGATAACACACAGTATCTAGTCAGATAACATACAGTATCTAACATACAGTATCTAGTCTGATAACATACAGTATCTAGTCAGATAACATACAGTACCTAGTCAGATAACACACAGTATCTAGTCAGATAACATACAGTATCTAGTCAGATAACATACAGTATCTAGTCAGATAACATACAGTATCTAGTCAGATAACACACAGTATCTAGTCAGATAACACACAGTATCTAACATACAGTATCTAGTCAGATAACACACAGTATCTAGTCAGATAACATACAGTATCTAGTCAGATAACATACAGTATCTAGTCAGATAACATACAGTATCTAACATACAGTATCTAGTCAGATAACATACAGTATCTAGTCAGATAACATACAGTATCTAGTCAGATAACATACAGTATCTAGTCAGATAACATACAGTATCTAGTCAGATAACATACAGTATCTAGTCAGATAACATACAGTATCTAGTCAGATAACACACAGTATCTAGTCAGATAACATACAGTATCTAGTCTGATAACATACAGTATCTAGTCAGATAACACACAGTATCTAGTCAGATAACACACAGTATCTAACATACAGTATCTAGTCAGATAACACACAGTATCTAACATACAGTATCTAGTCAGATAACACACAGTATCTAGTCAGATAACACACAGTATCTAACATACAGTATCTAGTCAGATAACACACAGTATCTAACATACAGTATCTAGTCAGATAACACACAGTATCTAGTCAGATAACACACAGTATCTAACATACAGTATCTAGTCAGATAACACACAGTATCTAACATACAGTATCTAGTCAGATAACACACAGTATCTAACATACAGTATCTAGTCAGATAACACACAGTATCTAGTCAGATAACACACAGTATCTAACATACAGTATCTAGTCAGATAACACACAGTATCTAACATACAGTATCTAGTCAGATAACACACAGTATCTAGTCAGATAACACACAGTATCTAACATACAGTATCTAGTCAGATAACACACAGTATCTAGTCAGATAACATACAGTATCTAGTCAGATAACATACAGTATCTAGTCAGATAACACACAGTATCTAACATACAGTATCTAGTCAGATAACATACAGTATCTAGTCAGATAACATACAGTATCTAGTCAGATAACATACAGTATCTAGTCAGATAACATACAGTATCTAGTCAGATAACACACAGTATCTAGTCAGATAACATACAGTATCTAGTCAGATAACATACAGTATCTAGTCAGATAACATACAGTATCTAGTCAGATAACACACAGTATCTAGTCAGATAACATACAGTATCTAGTCAGATAACATACAGTATCTAGTCAGATAACACACAGTATCTAGTCAGATAACACACAGTATCTAACATACAGTATCTAGTCAGATAACACACAGTATCTAGTCAGATAACACACAGTATCTAACATACAGTATCTAGTCAGATAACACACAGTATCTAACATACAGTATCTAGTCAGATAACACACAGTATCTAACATACAGTATCTAGTCAGATAACACACAGTATCTAGTCAGATAACACACAGTATCTAACATACAGTATCTAGTCAGATAACACACAGTATCTAACATACAGTATCTAGTCAGATAACACACAGTATCTAGTCAGATAACACACAGTATCTAACATACAGTATCTAGTCAGATAACACACAGTATCTAGTCAGATAACATACAGTACCTAGTCAGATAACACACAGTATCTAACATACAGTACCTAGTCAGATAACACACAGTATCTAACATACAGTATCTAGTCAGATAACATACAGTATCTAGTCAGATAACATACAGTATCTAGTCTGATAACATACAGTATCTAGTCAGATAACATACAGTATCTAGTCTGATAACATACAGTATCTAACATACAGTATCTAGTCAGATAACATACAGTATCTAGTCAGATAACATACAGTATCTAGTCAGATAACATACAGTATCTAGTCTGATAACATACAGTATCTAGTCAGATAACACACAGTATCTAGTCAGATAACACACAGTATCTAGTCAGATAACACACAGTATCTAACATACAGTATCTAGTCAGATAACACACAGTATCTAACATACAGTATCTAGTCAGATAACATACAGTATCTAGTCAGATAACATACAGTATCTAGTCAGATAACACACAGTATCTAGTCAGATAACATACAGTATCTAGTCTGATAACATACAGTATCTAGTCAGATAACACACAGTATCTAGTCAGATAACACACAGTATCTAGTCAGATAACATACAGTATCTAGTCAGATAACATACAGTATCTAGTCAGATAACATACAGTATCTAGTCAGATAACATACAGTATCTAGTCAGATAACATACAGTATCTAACATACAGTACCTAGTCAGATAACACACAGTATCTAACATACAGTATCTAGTCAGATAACATACAGTATCTAGTCAGATAACATACAGTATCTAGTCAGATAACACACAGTATCTAACATACAGTATCTAGTCAGATAACATACAGTATCTAGTCAGATAACATACAGTATCTAGTCAGATAACATACAGTATCTAGTCAGATAACATACAGTATCTAGTCTGATAACATACAGTATCTAACATACAGTATCTAGTCAGATAACATACAGTATCTAGTCAGATAACACACAGTATCTAGTCAGATAACATACAGTATCTAGTCAGATAACATACAGTATCTAGTCAGATAACACACAGTATCTAGTCAGATAACATACAGTATCTAGTCAGATAACATACAGTATCTAACATACAGTATCTAGTCAGATAACATACAGTATCTAGTCAGATAACATACAGTATCTAGTCAGATAACATACAGTATCTAGTCAGATAACATACAGTATCTAGTCAGATAACACACAGTATCTAGTCAGATAACATACAGTATCTAGTCAGATAACACACAGTATCTAGTCAGATAACACACAGTATCTAGTCAGATAACATACAGTATCTAGTCAGATAACACACAGTATCTAGTCAGATAACATACAGTATCTAGTCAGATAACATACAGTATCTAGTCAGATAACATACAGTATCTAGTCAGATAACACACAGTATCAAGTCAGATAACATACAGTATCTAGTCAGATAACATACAGTATCTAACATACAGTATCTAGTCAGATAACATACAGTATCTAGTCAGATAACATACAGTATCTAGTCAGATAACACACAGTATCTAGTCAGATAACATACAGTATCTAGTCAGATAACACACAGTATCTAACATACAGTATCTAGTCAGATAACACACAGTATCTAGTCAGATAACATACAGTATCTAACATACAGTATCTAGTCTGATAACATACAGTATCTAGTCAGATAACATACAGTACCTAGTCAGATAACACACAGTATCTAGTCAGATAACATACAGTATCTAGTCAGATAACATACAGTATCTAGTCAGATAACATACAGTATCTAGTCAGATAACACACAGTATCTAGTCAGATAACACACAGTATCTAACATACAGTATCTAGTCAGATAACACACAGTATCTAGTCAGATAACATACAGTATCTAGTCAGATAACATACAGTATCTAGTCAGATAACATACAGCATCTAACATACAGTATCTAGTCAGATAACATACAGTACCTAGTCAGATAACATACAGTATCTAGTCAGATAACATACAGTATCTAGTCAGATAACATACAGTATCTAGTCAGATAACATACAGTATCTAGTCAGATAACATACAGTATCTAGTCAGATAACACACAGTATCTAGTCAGATAACATACAGTATCTAGTCAGATAACATACAGTATCTAGTCTGATAACATACAGTATCTAGTCAGATAACACACAGTATCTAGTCAGATAACACACAGTATCTAGTCAGATAACACACAGTATCTAACATACAGTATCTAGTCAGATAACACACAGTATCTAGTCAGATAACACACAGTATCTAACATACAGTATCTAGTCAGATAACACACAGTATCTAACATACAGTATCTAGTCAGATAACATACAGTATCTAGTCAGATAACATACAGTATCTAGTCTGATAACATACAGTATCTAGTCAGATAACACACAGTATCTAGTCAGATAACACACAGTATCTAACATACAGTATCTAGTCAGATAACACACAGTATCTAGTCAGATAACACACAGTATCTAACATACAGTATCTAGTCAGATAACACACAGTATCTAACATACAGTATCTAGTCAGATAACACACAGTATCTAACATACAGTATCTAGTCAGATAACACACAGTATCTAGTCAGATAACACACAGTATCTAACATACAGTATCTATTCAGATAACACACAGTATCTAACATACAGTATCTAGTCAGATAACACACAGTATCTAGTCAGATAACACACAGTATCTAACATACAGTATCTAGTCAGATAACACACAGTATCTAGTCAGATAACATACAGTATCTAGTCAGATAACACACAGTACCTAGTCAGATAACACACAGTATCTAACATACAGTATCTAGTCAGATAACATACAGTATCTAGTCAGATAACATACAGTATCTAGTCAGATAACATACAGTATCTAGTCAGATAACATACAGTATCTAGTCAGATAACACACAGTATCTAGTCAGATAACATACAGTATCTAGTCAGATAACATACAGTATCTAGTCTGATAACATACAGTATCTAGTCAGATAACACACAGTATCTAGTCAGATAACATACAGTATCTAGTCTGATAACATACAGTATCTAGTCAGATAACACACAGTATCTAGTCAGATAACACACAGTATCTAACATACAGTATCTAGTCAGATAACACACAGTATCTAGTCAGATAACACACAGTATCTAACATACAGTATCTAGTCAGATAACACACAGTATCTAACATACAGTATCTAGTCAGATAACACACAGTATCTAACATACAGTATCTAGTCAGATAACACACAGTATCTAGTCAGATAACACACAGTATCTAACATACAGTATCTAGTCAGATAACACACAGTATCTAACATACAGTATCTAGTCAGATAACACACAGTATCTAGTCAGATAACACACAGTATCTAACATACAGTATCTAGTCAGATAACACACAGTATCTAGTCAGATAACATACAGTACCTAGTCAGATAACACACAGTATCTAACATACAGTACCTAGTCAGATAACACACAGTATCTAACATACAGTATCTAGTCAGATAACATACAGTATCTAGTCAGATAACATACAGTATCTAGTCTGATAACATACAGTATCTAGTCAGATAACATACAGTATCTAGTCTGATAACATACAGTATCTAACATACAGTATCTAGTCAGATAACATACAGTATCTAGTCAGATAACACACAGTATCTAGTCTGATAACATACAGTATCTAGTCTGATAACATACAGTATCTAGTCAGATAACACACAGTATCTAGTCAGATAACACACAGTATCTAGTCTGATAACACACAGTATCTAACACACAGTACCTAGTCAGATAACACACAGTATCTAACATACAGTATCTAGTCAGATAAAATACAGTATCTAGTCAGATAACATACAGTATCTAGTCAGATAACACACAGTATCTAGTCAGATAACATACAGTATCTAGTCTGATAACATACAGTATCTAGTCAGATAACACACAGTATCTAGTCAGATAACACACAGTATCTAGTCAGATAACATACAGTATCTAGTCAGATAACATACAGTATCTAGTCAGATAACATACAGTATCTAGTCAGATAACATACAGTATCTAGTCTGATAACATACAGTATCTAACATACAGTACCTAGTCAGATAACACAAAGTATCTAACATACAGTATCTAGTCAGATAACATACAGTATCTAGTCAGATAACATACAGTATCTAGTCAGATAACACACAGTATCTAACATACAGTATCTAGTCAGATAACATACAGTATCTAGTCAGATAACATACAGTATCTAGTCTGATAACATACAGTATCTAGTCAGATAACATACAGTATCTAGTCTGATAACATACAGTATCTAACATACAGTATCTAGTCAGATAACATACAGTATCTAGTCAGATAACACACAGTATCTAGTCTGATAACATACAGTATCTAGTCTGATAACATACAGTATCTAGTCAGATAACACACAGTATCTAGTCAGATAACACACAGTATCTAGTCTGATAACACACAGTATCTAACATACAATACCTAGTCAGATAACACACAGTATCTAACATACAGTATCTAGTCAGATAAAATACAGTATCTAGTCAGATAACATACAGTATCTAGTCAGATAACACACAGTATCTAGTCTGATAACATACAGTATCTAGTCAGATAACACACAGTATCTAGTCAGATAACACACAGTATCTAGTCAGATAACATACAGTATCTAGTCAGATAACATACAGTATCTAGTCAGATAACATACAGTATCTAGTCAGATAACATACAGTATCTAGTCTGATAACATACAGTATCTAACATACAGTACCTAGTCAGATAACACAAAGTATCTAACATACAGTATCTAGTCAGATAACATACAGTATCTAGTCAGATAACATACAGTATCTAGTCAGATAACACACAGTATCTAGTCAGATAACATACAGTATCTAGTCTGATAACATACAGTATCTAGTCAGATAACACACAGTATCTAGTCAGATAACACACAGTATCTAGTCTGATAACACACAGTATCTAGTCAGATAACACACAGTATCTAGTCAGATAACATACAGTATCTAGTCAGATAACATACAGTATCTAGTCAGATAACATACAGTATCTAGTCAGATAACATACAGTATCTAGTCTGATAACATACAGTATCTAACATACAGTATCTAGTCAGATAACATACAGTATCTAGTCAGATAACACACAGTATCTAGTCTGATAACATACAGTATCTAGTCTGATAACATACAGTATCTAGTCAGATAACACACAGTATCTAGTCAGATAACACACAGTATCTAGTCTGATAACACACAGTATCTAACATACAGTACCTAGTCAGATAACACACAGTATCTAACATACAGTATCTAGTCAGATAAAATACAGTATCTAGTCAGATAACATACAGTATCTAGTCAGATAACACACAGTATCTAGTCAGATAAAATACAGTATCTAGTCAGATAACATACAGTATCTAGTCAGATAACACACAGTATCTAGTCAGATAACATACAGTATCTAGTCTGATAACATACAGTATCTAGTCAGATAACACACAGTATCTAGTCAGATAACACACAGTATCTAGTCAGATAACATACAGTATCTAGTCAGATAACATACAGTATCTAGTCAGATAACATACAGTATCTAGTCAGATAACATACAGTATCTAGTCTGATAACATACAGTATCTAACATACAGTACCTAGTCAGATAACACAAAGTATCTAACATACAGTATCTAGTCAGATAACATACAGTATCTAGTCAGATAACATACAGTATCTAGTCAGATAACACACAGTATCTAGTCAGATAACATACAGTATCTAGTCTGATAACATACAGTATCTAGTCAGATAACACACAGTATCTAGTCAGATAACACACAGTATCTAGTCTGATAACACACAGTATCTAGTCAGATAACACACAGTATCTAGTCAGATAACATACAGTATCTAGTCAGATAACATACAGTATCTAGTCAGATAACATACAGTATCTAGTCAGATAACATACAGTATCTAGTCAGATAACATACAGTATCGAGTCAGATAACATACAGTATCTAGTCAGATAACAAACAGTATCTAGTCTGATAACACACAGTATCTAGTCAGATAACATACAGTATCTAGTCAGATAACACACAGTATCTAGTCTGATAACATACAGTATCTAGTCAGATAACATACAGTATCTAGTCAGATAACACACAGTATCTAGTCAGATAACATACAGTATCTAACACACAGTATCTAGTCAGATAACATACAGTATCTAACATACAGTATCTAGTCAGATAACACACAGTATCTAGTCTGATAACATACAGTATCTAGTCAGATAACATACAGTATCTAGTCAGATAACACACAGTATCTAGTCAGATAACACACAGTATCTAACATACAGTATCTAGTCAGATAACATACAGTATCTAACATACAGTATCTAGTCAGATAACACACAGTATCTAGTCAGATAACATACAGTATCTAACATACAGTATCTAGTCAGATAACATACAGTATCTAGTCAGATAACATACAGTATCTAGTCAGATAACATACAGTATCTAGTCAGATAACATACAGTATCTAGTCTGATAACATACAGTATCTAGTCACATAACATACAGTATCTAGTCAGCTAAATGAACAAGCCTACAGTCTATAGCATAGCCAGATAACATACAGTATCTAGTCAGCTAAATGAACAAGCCTACAGTCTATAGCATAGCCAGATAACATACAGTATCTAGTCAGATAACATACAGTATCTAGTCAGCTAAATGAACAAGCCTACAGTCTATAGCATAGCCAGATAACATACAGTATCTAGTCAGCTAAATGAACAAGCCTACAGTCTATAGCATAGCCAGATAACATACAGTATCTAGTCTGCTAAATGAACAAGCCTACAGTCTATAGCATAGCCAGATAACATACAGTATCTAGTCAGCTAAATGAACAAGCCTACAGTCTATAGCATAGCCAGATAACATACAGTATCTAGTCAGATAACATACAGTATCTAGTCAGCTAAATGAACAAGCCTACAGTCTATAGCATAGCCAGATAACATACAGTATCTAGTCAGCTAAATGAACAAGCCTACAGTCTATAGCATAGCCAGATAACATACAATATCTAGTCAGATAACATACAGTATCTAGTCAGATAACATACAGTATCTAGTCAGATAACACACAGTATCTAGTCTGATAACATACAGTATCTAGTCAGATAACATACAGTATCTAGTCAGATAACACACAGTATTTAGTCAGATAACACACAGTATCTAACATACAGTATCTAGTCAGATAACATACAGTATCTAACATACAGTATCTAGTCAGATAACACACAGTATCTAGTCAGATAACATACAGTATCTAACATACAGTATCTAGTCAGATAACATACAGTATCTAGTCAGATAACATACAGTATCTAGTCAGATAACATACAGTATCTAGTCAGATAACACACAGTATCTAGTCAGATAACATACAGTATCTAGTCAGATAACATACAGTATCTAGCCAGATAACATACAGTATCTAGTCAGATAACATACAGTATCTAGTCAGATAACATACAGTATCTAGCCAGATAACACACAGTATCTAGTCAGATAACATACAGTATCTAGCCAGATAACATACAGTATCTAACATACAGTATCTAGTCAGATAACATACAGTATCTAACATACAGTATCTAGTCAGATAACATACAGTATCTAGTCAGATAACATACAGTATCTAACATACAGCATCTAGCCAGATAACATACAGTATCTAGTCAGATAACATACAGTATCTAGTCAGATAACACACAGTATCTA
This sequence comes from Salvelinus fontinalis, assembly GCF_029448725.1. NCBI lineage: Eukaryota > Metazoa > Chordata > Actinopteri > Salmoniformes > Salmonidae > Salvelinus > Salvelinus fontinalis. The sequence continues at coordinate 266,665 of NW_026600399.1, read as the reverse complement.
GTCACATAACATACAGTATCTAACATACAGTATCTAGTCAGATAACATACAGTATCTAACATACAGTATCTAGCCAGATAACATACAGTATCTAACATACAGTATCTAGTCAGATAACATACAGTATCTAACATACAGTATCTAGCCAGATAACATACAGTATCTAGTCAGATAACATACAGTATCTAGCCAGATAACATACAGTATCTAACATACAGTATCTAGTCAGATAACATACAGTATCTAGTCAGATAACATACAGTATCTAGTCTGATAACACACAGTATCTAACATACAGTATCTAGTCAGATAACACACAGTATCTAACATACAGTATCTAGTCAGATAACATACAGTATCTAGTCTGATAACATACAGTATCTAACATACAGTATCTAGTCAGATAACATACAGTATCTAGTCTGATAACATACAGTATCTAGTCAGATAACATACAGTATCTAGTCAGATAACACACAGTATCTAGTCAGATAACACACAGTATCTAACACACAGTATCTAGTCAGATAACATACAGTATCTAGTCAGATAACATACAGTATCTAGTCAGATAACACACAGTATCTAACACACAGTATCTAGTCAGATAACATACAGTATCTAGTCAGATAACACACAGTATCTAGTCAGATAACATACAGTATCTAGTCAGATAACACACAGTATCTAGTCAGATAACACACAGTATCTAGTCAGATAACACACAGTATCTAACATACAGTATCTAGTCAGATAACACACAGTATCTAACATACAGTATCTAGTCAGATAACATACAGTATCTAGTCAGATAACATACAGTATCTAGTCAGATAACACACAGTATCTAACACACAGTATCTAGTCAGATAACACACAGTATCTAACACACAGTATCTAGTCAGATAACACACAGTATCTAACATACAGTATCTAGTCAGATAACACACAGTATCTAACATACAGTATCTAGTCAGATAACATACAGTATCTAACATACAGTATCTAGTCAGATAACATACAGTATCTAACATACAGTATCTAGTCTGATAACATACAGTATCTAGTCAGATAACATACAGTATCTAGTCAGATAACATACAGTATTTAACATACAGTATCTAGTCTGATAACACACAGTATCTAACACACAGTATCTAGTCAGATAACACACAGTATCTAACATACAGTATCTAGTCAGATAACATGCAGTATCTAACATACAGTATCTAGTCAGATAACATACAGTATCTAACATACAGTATCTAGTCTGATAACATACAGTATCTAGTCAGATAACATACAGTATCTAGTCAGATAACATACAGTATTTAACATACAGTATCTAGTCAGATAACACACAGTATCTAACACACAGTATCTAGTCAGATAACACACAGTATCTAACATACAGTATCTAGTCAGATAACACACAGTATCTAGTCAGATAACACACAGTATCTAGTCAGATAACATACAGTATCTAGTCAGATAACATACAGTATCTAGTCAGATAACATACAGTATCTAGTCAGATAACACACAGTATCTAACACACAGTATCTAGTCAGATAACACACAGTATCTAACACACAGTATCTAGTCAGATAACACACAGTATCTAACATACAGTATCTAGTCAGATAACACACAGTATCTAACATACAGTATCTAGTCAGATAACATACAGTATCTAACATACAGTATCTAGTCAGATAACATACAGTATCTAACATACAGTATCTAGTCTGATAACATACAGTATCTAGTCAGATAACATACAGTATCTAGTCAGATAACATACAGTATCTAACATACAGTATCTAGTCTGATAACACACAGTATCTAACATACAGTATCTAGTCTGATAACATACAGTATCTAGTCAGATAACATACAGTATCTAGTCAGATAACATACAGTATCTAGTCAGATAACACACAGTATCTAGTCAGATAACATACAGTATCTAACATACAGTATCTAGTCAGATAACATACAGTATCTAGTCAGATAACATACAGTATCTATCATACATACAGTGTCATCAGATAACATACAGTATCTAGTCAGATAACATACAGTATCTAGTCAGATAACATCACAGTATCTAGTCAGATAACATACAGTATCTAGTCAGATAACACACAGTATCTAGTCAGATAACATACAGTATCTAGTCAGATAACATACAGTATCTAGTCAGATAACATACAGTATCTAGTCAGATAACATACAGTATCTAACATACAGTATCTAGTCAGATAACATACAGTATCTAGTCAGATAACATACAGTATCTAGTCAGATAACATACAGTATCTAGCAGATAACATACAGTATCTAACATACAGTATCTAGTCAGATAACATACAGTATCTAGTCAGATAACATACAGTATCTAGTCAGATAACATACAGTATCTAGTCAGATAACATACAGTATCTAGTCAGATAACATACAGTATCTAGTCGATAACATACAGTATCTAACATACAGTATCTAGTCAGATAACATACAGTATCTAGTCTGATAACATACAGTATCTAGTCAGATAACATACAGTATCTAGTCAGATAACACACAGTATCTAGTCAGATAACATCACAGTATCTAGTCAGATAACATACAGTATCTAGTCAGATAACATACAGTATCTAGTCAGATAACACTACAGTATCTAGTCAGATAACATACAGTATCTAGTCAGATAACACACAGTATCTAGTCAGATAACATACAGTATCTAGTCAGATAACACACAGTATCTAGTCAGATAACACACAGTATCTAGTCAGATCACCAGACTAACATACAGTATCTAGTCAGATAACACACAGTATCTAACATACAGTATCTAGTCAGATAACATACAGTATCTAGTCAGATAACATACAGTATCTAGTCAGATAACACTACAGTATCTAGTCAGATAACACACAGTATCTACCCAGTATCATCAGATAACACACAGTATCTAACATACAGTATCTAGTCAGATAACACACAGTATCTAACATACAGTATCTAGTCAGATAACATACAGTATCTAACATACAGTATCTAGTCAGATAACATACAGTATCTAACATACAGTATCTAGTCTGATAACATACAGTATCTAGTCAGATAACATACAGTATCTAGTCAGATAACATACAGTATTTAACATACAGTATCTAGTCGATAACACACAGTATCTAACACACAGTATCTAGTCAGATAACACACAGTATCTACTCAGTATCATCAGTATCTGCAGTATCTAACATACAGTATCTAGTCAGATAACATACAGTATCTAACATACAGTATCTAGTCTGATAACATACAGTATCTAGTCAGATAACATACAGTATCTAGTCAGATAACATACAGTATTTAACATACAGTATCTAGTCAGATAACACTACAGTATCTAGTCAGATAACACACAGTATCTAACATACAGTATCTAGTCAGATAACACACAGTATCTAGTCAGATAACACACAGTATCTAGTCAGATAACATACAGTATCTAGTCAGATAACATACAGTATCTAGTCAGATAACATACAGTATCTAGTCAGATAACACACAGTATCTAACACACAGTATCTAGTCAGATAACACACAGTATCTAACACACAGTATCTAGTCAGATAACACACAGTATCTAACATACAGTATCTAGTCAGATAACACACAGTATCTAACATACAGTATCTAGTCAGATAACATACAGTATCTAACATACAGTATCTAGTCAGATAACATACAGTATCTAACATACAGTATCTAGTCTGATAACATACAGTATCTAGCCAGATAACATACAGTATCTAGTCAGATAACATACAGTATCTAACATACAGTATCTAGTCTGATAACACACAGTATCTAACATACAGTATCTAGTCTGATAACATACAGTATCTAGTCAGATAACATACAGTATCTAGTCAGATAACATACAGTATCTAGTCAGATAACACACAGTATCTAGTCAGATAACATACAGTATCTAACATACAGTATCTAGTCAGATAACATACAGTATCTAGTCAGATAACACACAGTATCTAACATACAGTATCTAGTCAGATAACATATAGTATCTAGTCAGATAACACACAGTATCTAACATACAGTATCTAGTCAGATAACATATAGTATCTAGTCAGATAACACACAGTATCTAGTCAGATAACACACAGTATCTAGTCAGATAACACACAGTATCTAGTCAGATAACATACAGTATCTAGTCAGATAACACACAGTATCTAGTCAGATAACACACAGTATCTAGCACACAGTATCTAGTCAGATAACACACAGTATCTAGTCTGATAACATACAGTATCTAGTCAGATAACACACAGTATCTAACACACAGTATCTAATCAGATAACACACAGTATCTAACATACAGTATCTAGTCAGATAACATACAGTATCTAACATACAGTATCTAGTCAGATAACATACAGTATCTAACATACAGTATCTAGTCAGATAACATACAGTATCTAGTCAGATAACATACAGTATCTAATCAGATAACACACAGTATCTAGTCAGATAACATACAGTATCTAGTCTGATAACATACAGTATCTAGTCAGATAACATACAGTATCTAGTCAGATAACATACAGTATCTAACATACAGTATCTAGTCAGATAACATACAGTATCTAGTCAGATAACATACAGTATCTAGTCAGATAACACACAGTATCTAACATACAGTATCTAGTCAGATAACACACAGTATCTAGTCAGATAACACACAGTATCTAACATACAGTATCTAGTCAGATAACACACAGTATCTAGTCAGATAACATACAGTATCTAGTCAGATAACACACAGTATCTAGTCAGATAACACACAGTATCTAGTCAGATAACACACAGTATCTAGTCAGATAACACACAGTATCTAGTCAGATAACACACAGTATCTAGTCAGATAACACACAGTATCTAGTCAGATAACACACAGTATCTAGTCAGATAACACACAGTATCTAGTCAGATAACACACAGTATCTAGTCAGATAACACACAGTATCTAGTCAGATAACACACAGTATCTAGTCAGATTACATACAGTATCTAGTCAGATAACACACAGTATCTAACATACAGTATCTAGTCAGATAACACACAGTATCTAGTCAGATAACACACAGTATCTAACATACAGTATCTAGTCAGATAACACACAGTATCTAGTCAGATAACACACAGTATCTAGTCAGATAACACACAGTATCTAGTCAGATAACACACAGTATCTAGTCTGATAACATACAGTATCTAACATACAGTATCTAGTCAGATAACATACAGTATCTAGTCAGATAACATACAGTATCTAGTCAGATAACATACAGTATCTAGTCAGATAACACACAGTATCTAGTCAGATAACATACAGTATCTAGTCAGATAACATACAGTATCTAACATACAGTATCTAGTCAGATAACACACAGTATCTAACATACAGTATCTAGTCAGATAACACACAGTATCTAGTCAGATAACATACAGTATCTAACATACAGTATCTAGTCAGATAACACACAGTATCTAGTCAGATAACATACAGTATCTAACACACAGTATCTAGTCAGATAACACACAGTATCTAGTCAGATAACATACAGTATCTAACATACAGTATCTAGTCAGATAACACACAGTATCTAACATACAGTATCTAGTCAGATAACACACAGTATCTAGTCAGATAACATACAGTATCTAACATACAGTATCTAGTCTGATAACACACAGTATCTAACATACAGTATCTAGTCAGATAACACACAGTATCTAGTCAGATAACATACAGTATCTAACATACAGTATCTAGTCAGATAACACACAGTATCTAACATACAGTATCTAATCAGATAACACACAGTATCTAGTCAGATAACATACAGTATCTAACATACAGTATCTAGTCAGATAACATAAAGTATCTAGCCAGTTAACATACAGTATCTAGTCAGATAACACACAGTATCTAACACACAGTATCTAGTCAGATAACACACAGTATCTAGTCAGATAACATACAGTATCTAGTCAGATAACATACAGTATCTAGTCAGATAACATACAGTATCTAACATACAGTATCTAGTCTGATAACACACAGTATCTAACATACATTATCTAGTCAGATAACATACAGTATCTAACATACAGTATCTAGTCAGATAACACACAGTATCTAGTCAGATAACATACAGTATCTAGTCAGATAACATACAGTATCTAGTCAGATAACATACAGTATCTAGTCAGATAACATACAGTATCTAGTCAGATAACATACAGTATCTAGTCAGATAACATACAGTATCTAGTCAGATAACATACAGTATCTAGCCAGATAACATACAGTATCTAACACACAGTATCTAGTCTGATAACACACAGTATCTAACATACAGTATATAGTCAGATAACATACAGTATCTAGTCAGATAACATACAGTATCTAACACACAGTATCTAGTCAGATAACATACAGTATCTAACATACAGTATCTAGTCAGATAACATACAGTATCTAACATACAGTATCTAGTCAGATAACATACAGTATCTAGTCAGATAACACACAGTATCTAGTCAGATAACATACAGTATCTAACATACAGTATCTAGTCTGATAACACACAGTGTCTAACATACAGTATCTAGTCAGATAACACACAGTATCTAGTCAGATAACATACAGTATCTAGTCAGATAACATACAGTATCTAGTCAGATAACATACAGTATCTAGTCAGATAACATACAGTATCTAGTCAGATAACATACAGTATCTAGTCAGATAACATACAGTATCTAGTCAGATAACATACAGTATCTAGTCAGATAACATACAGTATCTAGTCAGATAACATACAGTATCTAGTCAGATAACATACAGTATCTAGCCAGATAACATACAGTATCTAACACACAGTATCTAGTCTGATAACACACAGTATCTAACATACAGTATCTAGTCAGATAACACACAGTATCTAGTCTGATAACATACAGTATCTAACATACAGTATCTAGTCAGATAACATACAGTATCTAACACACAGTATCTAGTCAGATAACACACAGTATCTAGTCAGATAACATACAGTATCTAACATACTAGTCTAGTCTGATAACACACAGTATCTAACATACAGTATCTAGTCAGATAACACACAGTATCTAGTCTGATAACATACAGTATCTAGTCAGATAACACACAGTATCTAACATATAGTATCTAGTCAGATAACACACAGTATCTAACATACAGTATCTAGTCAGATAACACACAGTATCTAACATACAGTATCTAGTCAGATAACATACAGTATCTAGTCAGATAACACACAGTATCTAACATACAGTATCTAGTCAGATAACACACAGTATCTAACATACAGTATCTAGTCAGATAACACACAGTATCTAACATACAGTATCTAGTCAGATAACACACAGTATCTAGTCAGATAACATACAGTATCTAGTCAGATAACATACAGTATCTAACATACAGTATCTAGTCAGATAACATACAGTATCTAGTCAGATAACACACAGTATCTAGTCAGATAACACACAGTATCTAACATACAGTATCTAGTCAGATAACACACAGTATCTAGTCTGATAACATACAGTATCTAGTCAGATAACATACAGTATCTAACATACAGTATCTAGTCAGATAACATACAGTATCTAGTCTGATAACATACAGTATCTAGTCAGATAACATACAGTATCTAACATACAGTATCTAGTCAGATAACATACAGTATCTAGTCAGATAACATACAGAATCTAACATACAGTATCTAGTCAGATAACATACAGTATCTAACATACAGTATCTAGTCAGATAACATACAGTATCTAGTCAGATAACATACAGTATCTAGTCAGATAACATACAGTATCTAGTCAGATAACATACAGTATCTAGTCAGATAACATACAGTATCTAACATACAGTATCTAGTCAGATAACATACAGTATCTAGTCAGATAACATACAGTATCTAGTCAGATAACATACAGTATCTAGTCAGATAACACACAGTATCTAGTCAGATAACATACAGTATCTAACATACAGTATCTAGTCAGATAACACACAGTATCTAGCCAGATAACACACAGTATCTAGTCAGATAACATACAGTATCTAGTCAGATAACATACAGTATCTAGCCAGATAACATACAGTATCTAGTCAGATAACACACAGTATCTAACATACAGTATCTAGTCAGATAACACACAGTATCTAGCCAGATAACATACAGTATCTAGTCAGATAACACACAGTATCTAACATACAGTATCTAGTCAGATAACACACAGTATCTAACATACAGTATCTAGTCAGATAACATACAGTATCTAACATACAGTATCTAGTCAGATAACACACAGTATCTAGCCAGATAACATACAGTATCTAGTCAGATAACACACAGTATCTAGTCAGATAACATAAAGTATCTAGTCAGATAACACACAGTATCTAGTCTGATAACATACAGTATCTAGTCAAATAACACACAGTATCTAACATACAGTATCTAGTCAGATAACATACAGTATCTAACATACAGTATCTAGTCAGATAACATACAGTATCTAACATACAGTATCTAACATACAGTATCTAGCCAGATAACATACAGTATCTAGTCAGATAACACACAGTATCTAGTCAGATAACATACAGTATCTAGTCAAATAACATACAGTATCTAGTCAGATAACATACAGTATCTAGCCAGATAACATACAGTATCTAGCCAGATAACATACAGTATCTAGTCAGATAACACACAGTATCTAGTCAGATAACACACAGTATCTAACATACAGTATCTAATCAGATAACATACAGTATCTAACATACAGTATCTAGTCAGATAACATACAGTATCTAGTCTGATAACATACAGTATCTAGTCAGATAACATACAGTATCTAGTCAGATAACATACAGTATCTAGCCAGATAACATACAGTATCTAGTCAGATAACACACAGTATCTAGTCAGATAACATACAGTATCTAACATACAGTATCTAGTCAGATAACATACAGTATCTAGTCAGATAACATACAGTATCTAGTCAGATAACATACAGTATCTAGTCAGATAACATACAGTATCTAGTCAGATAACACACAGTATCTAGTCAGATAACATATAGTATCTAGTCAGATAACACACAGTATCTAGTCAGATAACATACAGTATCTAACATACAGTATCTAGTCAGATAACATACAGTATCTAGTCTGATAACATACAGTATCTAACATACAGTATCTAGCCAGATAACATACAGTATCTAGTCAGATAACATACAGTATCTAACATACAGTATCTAGTCAGATAACATACAGTATCTAGTCAGATAACACACAGTATCTAACATACAGTATCTAGTCAGATAACATACAGTATCTAGTCTGATAACATACAGTATCTAGTCAGATAACATACAGTATCTAGTCAGATAACATACATTATCTAGTCAGATAACATACAGTATCTAGTCAGATAACATACAGTATCTAGTCAGATAACATACAGTATCTAGTCAGATAACATACAGTATCTAACATACAGTATCTATTCAGATAACATACAATATCTAACATACAGTATCTAGTCAGATAACATACAGTATCTAGTCAGATAACATACAGTATCTAACATACAGTATCTAGTCAGATAACATACAGTATCTAGTCAGATAACATACCGTATCTAGTCTGATAACATACAGTATCTAGTCAGATAACATACAGTATCTAGTCAGATAACACACAGTATCTAACATACAGTATCTAGTCAGATAACATACAGTATCTAGTCAGATAACATACAGTATCTAGTCAGATAACATACAGTATCTAGTCAGATAACATACAGTATCTAACATACAGTATCTAGTCAGATTACATACAGTATCTAGTCAGATAACATACAGTATCTAGTCAGATAACATACAGTATCTAGTCAGATAACATACAGTATCTAACATACAGTATCTAGTCAGATAACATACAGTATCTAGTCAGATAACATACAGTATCTAGTCAGATAACATACAGTATCTAGTCAGATAACATACAGTATCTAACATACAGTATTTAGTCAGATAACATACAGTATCTAGTCAGATAACATACAGTATCTAACATACAGTATTTAGCCAGATAACATACAGTATCTAGTCAGATAACATACAGTATCTAACATACAGTATTTAGCCAGATAACATACAGTATCTAGTCAGATAACATACAGTATCTAGTCAGATAACATACAGTATCTAGTCAGATAACATACAGTATCTAGTCAGATAACATACAGTATCTAGTCAGATAACATACAGTATCTAGTCAGATAACATACAGTATCTAGTCAGATAACACACAGTATCTAGTCAGATAACATAAAGTATCTAGTCAGATAACACACAGTATCTAGTCTGATAACATACAGTATCTAGTCAAATAACACACAGTATCTAACATACAGTATCTAGTCAGATAACATACAGTATCTAACATACAGTATCTAGTCAGATAACATACAGTATCTAACATACAGTATCTAGTCAGATAACATACAGTATCTAGTCTGATAACATACAGTATCTAGTCAGATAACATACAGTATCTAGTCAGATAACATACAGTATCTAGCCAGATAACATACAGTATCTAGTCAGATAACACACAGTATCTAGTCAGATAACATACAGTATCTAACATACAGTATCTAGTCAGATAACATACAGTATCTAGTCTGATAACATACAGTATCTAGTCAGATAACATACAGTATCTAGTCAGATAACATACAGTATCTAGTCAGATAACACACAGTATCTAGTCAGATAACATACAGTATCTAGTCAGATAACATACAGTATATAGTCAGATAACATACAGTATCTAGTCAGATAACATACAGTATCTAGTCAGATAACATACAGTATCTAGTCAGATAACATACAGTATCTAGTCAGATAACATACAGTATCTAGTCAGATAACATACAGTATCTAGTCAGATAACATACAGTATCTAGTCAGATAACATACAGTATCTAACATACAGTATCTAGTCAGATAACATACAGTATCTAACATACAGTATCTAGTCAGATAACATACAGTATCTAGTCAGATAACATACAGTATCTAACATACAGTATCTAGTCAGATAACATACAGTATCTAGTCAGATAACATACAGTATCTAGTCTGATAACATACAGTATCTAGTCAGATAACATACAGTATCTAGTCAGATAACACACAGTATCTAACATACAGTATCTAGTCAGATAACATACAGTATCTAGTCAGATAACATACAGTATCTAGTCAGATAACATACAGTATCTAGTCAGATAACATACAGCATCTAACATACAGTATCTAGTCAGATAACATACAGTATCTAGTCAGATAACATACAGTATCTAGTCAGATAACATACAGTATCTAGTCAGATAACATACAGTATCTAACATACAGTATCTAGTCAGATAACATACAGTATCTAGTCAGATAACATACAGTATCTAGTCAGATAACATACAGTATCTAGTCAGATAACATACAGTATCTAACATACAGTATTTAGTCAGATAACATACAGTATCTAGTCAGATAACATACAGTATCTAACATACAGTATTTAGCCAGATAACATACAGTATCTAGTCAGATAACATACAGTATCTAACATACAGTATTTAGCCAGATAACATACAGTATCTAGTCAGATAACATACAGTATCTAGTCAGATAACATACAGTATCTAGTCAGATAACATACAGTATCTAGTCAGATAACATACAGTATCTAGTCAGATAACATACAGTATCTAACATACAGTATCTAGTCAGATAACATACAGTATCTAGTCTGATAACATACAGTATCTAGTCAGATAACATACAGTATCTAGTCAGATAACATACAGTATCTAGCCAGATAACATACAGTATCTAGTCAGATAACATACAGTATCTAACATACAGTATCTAGTCAGATAACATACAGTATCTAGTCAGATAACATACAGTATCTAGTCAGATAACATACAGTATCTAGTCAGATAACATACAGTATCTAGTCAGATAACACACAGTATCTAGTCAGATAACATATAGTATCTAGTCAGATAACATACAGTATCTAGTCAGATAACATACAGTATCTAACATACAGTATCTAGTCAGATAACATACAGTATCTAGTCTGATAACATACAGTATCTAACATACAGTATCTAGTCAGATAACATACAGTATCTAGTCAGATAACACACAGTATCTAGTCAGATAACATATAGTATCTAGTCAGATAACATACAGTATCTAGTCAGATAACATACAGTATCTAACATACAGTATCTAGTCAGATAACATACAGTATCTAGTCTGATAACATACAGTATCTAACATACAGTATCTAGTCAGATAACATACAGTATCTAGTCAGATAACACACAGTATCTAGTCAGATAACATATAGTATCTAGTCAGATAACATACAGTATCTAGTCAGATAACATACAGTATCTAACATACAGTATCTAGTCAGATAACATACAGTATCTAGTCTGATAACATACAGTATCTAACATACAGTATCTAGTCAGATAACATACAGTATCTAACATACAGTATCTAGTCAGATAACATACAGTATCTAACATACAGTATCTAGTCAGATAACATACAGTATCTAGTCTGATAACATACAGTATCTAGTCAGATAACATACAGTATCTAGTCAGATAACATACAGTATCTAGTCAGATAACACACAGTATCTAGTCAGATAACATACAGTATCTAGTCAGATAACATACAGTATCTAGTCAGATAACACACAGTATCTAGTCAGATAACATACAGTATCTAACATACAGTATCTAGTCAGATAACATACAGTATCCAGTCAGATAACATACAGTATCTAGTCAGATAACATACAGTATCTAGTCAGATAACATACAGTATCTAACATACAGTATCTAGTCAGATAACATACAGTATCTAGTCAGATAACATACAGTATCTAACATACAGTATCTAGTCAGATAACATACAGTATCTAGTCAGATAACATACAGTATCTAGTCTGATAACATACAGTATCTAGTCAGATAACATACAGTATCTAACATACAGTATCTAGTCAGATAACATACAGTATCTAGTCAGATAACATACAGTATCTAGTCAGATAACATACAGTATCTAGTCAGATAACATACAGTATCTAACATACAGTATCTAGTCAGATAACATACAGTATCTAGTCAGATAACATACAGTATCTAGTCAGATAACATACAGTATCTAGACAGATAACATACAGTATCTAACATACAGTATCTAGTCTGATTACATACAGTATCTAGTCAAATAACATACAGTATCTAGTCAGATAACATACAGTATCTAGTCAGATAACATACAGTATCTAGTCAGATAACATACAGTATCTAGTCAGATAACATACAGTATCTAGTCAGATAACATACAGTATCTAGTCAGATAACATACAGTATCTAGTCTGATAACATACAGTATCTAGTCAGATAACATACAGTATCTAGTCAGATAACACACAGTATCTAGTCAGATAACATACAGTATTTAGTCAGATAACACACAGTATCTAGTCAGATAACACACAGTATCTAACATACAGTATCTAGTCTGATAACATACAGTATCTAGTCAGATAACATACAGTATCTAGTCAGATAACACACAGTATCTAACACACAGTATCTAGTCAGATAACATACAGTATCTAACATACAGTATCTAGTCAGATAACATACAGTATCTAACATACAGTATCTAGTCTGATAACACACAGTATCTAGCCAGATAACATACAGTATCTAGTCAGATAACATACAGTATCTAGTCAGATAACATACAGTATCTAGTCAGATAACATACAGTATCTAGTCTGATAACATACAGTATCTAGTCTGATAACATACAGTATCTAGTCAGATAACATACAGTATCTAGTCAGATAACACACAGTATCTAACACACAGTATCTAGTCAGATAACATACAGTATCTAACATACAGTATCTAGTCAGATAACACACAGTATCTAGTCTGATAACATACAGTATCTAGTCAGATAACATACAGTATCTAGTCAGATAACACACAGTATCTAGTCAGATAACATACAGTATTTAGTCAGATAACACACAGTATCTAGTCAGATAACACACAGTATCTAACATACAGTATCTAGTCTGATAACATACAGTATCTAGTCAGATAACATACAGTATCTAGTCAGATAACACACAGTATCTAACACACAGTATCTAGTCAGATAACATACAGTATCTAACATACAGTATCTAGTCAGATAACATACAGTATCTAACATACAGTATCTAGTCTGATAACACACAGTATCTAGCCAGATAACATACAGTATCTAGTCAGATAACATACAGTATCTAGTCAGATAACATACAGTATCTAGTCAGATAACATACAGTATCTAGTCTGATAACATACAGTATCTAGTCTGATAACATACAGTATCTAGTCAGATAACATACAGTATCTAGTCAGATAACACACAGTATCTAACACACAGTATCTAGTCAGATAACATACAGTATCTAACATACAGTATCTAGTCAGATAACACACAGTATCTAGTCAGATAACATACAGTATCTAGTCAGATAACACACAGTATCTAACACACAGTATCTAGTCAGATAACACACAGTATCTGACATACAGTATCTAGTCAGATAACATACAGTATCTAGTCAGATAACATACAGTATCTAACACACAGTATCTAGTCTGATAACATATAGTATCTAGTCAGATAACATATAGTATCTAGTCAGATAACACACAGTATCTAACACACAGTATCTAGTCAGATAACATACAGTATCTAGTCAGATAACACACAGTATCTAACATACAGTATCTAGTCTGATAACATACAGTATCTAGTCAGATAACACACAGTATCTAGTCAGATAACACACAGTATCTAGTCTGATAACACACAGTATCTAGTCAGATAACACACAGTATCTAGTCTGATAACACACAGTATCTAGTCTGATAACATACAGTATCTAGTCTGATAACACACAGTATCTAACATACAGTATCTAGTCAGATAACACACAGTATCTAGTCAGATAACATACAGTATCTAGTCAGATAACACACAGTATCTAACACACAGTATCTAGTCAGATAACACACAGTATCTGACATACAGTATCTAGTCAGATAACATACAGTATCTAGTCAGATAACATACAGTATCTAACACACAGTATCTAGTCTGATAACATATAGTATCTAGTCAGATAACATATAGTATCTAGTCAGATAACACACAGTATCTAACACACAGTATCTAGTCAGATAACATACAGTATCTAGTCAGATAACACACAGTATCTAACATACAGTATCTAGTCTGATAACATACAGTATCTAGTCAGATAACACACAGTATCTAGTCAGATAACACACAGTATCTAGTCTGATAACACACAGTATCTAGTCAGATAACACACAGTATCTAGTCTGATAACACACAGTATCTAGTCTGATAACATACAGTATCTAGTCTGATAACACACAGTATCTAGTCAGATAACACACAGTATCTAGTCAGATAACACACAGTATCTAGTCAGATAACACACAGTATCTAGTCAGATAACATACAGTATCTAGTCAGATAACACACAGTATCTAGTCAGATAACATACAGTATCTAACACACAGTATCTAGTCAGATAACATACATTATCTAGTCTGCTAAATGAACAAGCCTCCATCCTATAACATGGAGCATAGCCAGTTAACATATAGTAGGCGACTCATATTCTGTTCTTCTAAAAAAACATTTTCTTCATATCATGTTTCTTTAGACCTGCCTAAAATAAATAATGGATTTATTGTGATGGTGAACATTCAATTCTGACTTTTTAAAATGTAGATGTTCCAAATGTGCTCATCAGCAGCTTGTAGACAGTGGAGGCCTGGAGTTGATAAACGTGTCAATGTTAACTAACGGTCATTTACCTTGAGACCAACAGTCATTTGCATGACAATAAACGGCTGACAATAAATCATGACCCCACTGCTCTAGGTCTGTGTCTGGGTCTCCTACATCATGACCCCACTGCTCCAGGTCTGTGTCTGGGTCTCCTACATCCTGACCCCACTACTCTAGGTCTGTGTCTGGGTCTCCTACATCCTGACCCCACTACTCTAGGTCTGTGTCTGGGTCTCCTACATCATGACCCCACTGCTCCAGGTCTGTGTCTGGGTCTCCTACATCATGACCCCACTACTCTAGGTCTGTGTCTGGGTCTCCTACATCATGACCCCACTGCTCTAGGTCTGTGTCTGGGTCTCCTACATCATGACCCCACTACTCTAGGTCTGTGTCTGGGTCTCCTACATCATGACCCCACTGCTCTAGGTCTGTGTTTGGGTCTCCTACATCATGACCCCACCACTCTAGGTCTGTGTCTGGGTCTCCTACATCATGACCCCACTACTCTAGGTCTGTGTCTGGGTCTCCTACATAATGACCCCACTACTCTAGGTCTGTGTCTGGGTCTCCTACATCATGACCCCACTACTCTAGGTCTGTGTCTGGGTCTCCTACATCATGACCCCACTGCTCTAGGTCTGTGTCTGGGTCTCCTACATCCTGACCCCACTGCTCTAGGTCTGTGTCTGGGTCTCCTACATCATGACCCCACTACTCTAGGTCTGTGTCTGGGTCTCCTACATCCTGACCCCACTACTCTAGGTCTGTGTCTGGGTCTCCTACATCATGACCCCACTACTCTAGGTCTGTGTCTGGGTCACCTACATCATGACCCCACTACTCTAGGTCTGTGTCTGGGTCTCCTACATCATGACCCCACTACTCCAGGTCTGTGTCTGGGTCTCCTACATCATGGCCCCACTGCTCTAGGTCTGTGTCTGGGTCTCCTACATCATGACCCCACTACTCCAGGCCTGTGTCTGGGTCACCTACATCATGACCCCACTACTCTAGGTCTGTGTCTGGGTCTCCTACATCATGACCCCACTACTCTAGGTCTGTGTCTGGGTCACCTACATCCTGACCCCACTACTCCAGGCCTGTGTCTGGGTCTCCTACATCATGACCCCACCACTCTAGGTCTGTGTCTGGGTCTCCTACATCATGACCCCACTACTCTAGGTCTGTGTCTGGGTCTCCTACATCATGACCCCACTACTCTAGGTCTGTGTCTGGGTCTCCTACATCATGACCCCACTACTCTAGGTCTGTGTCTGGGTCACCTACATCATGACCCCACTGCTCCAGGTCTGTGTCTGGGTCTCCTACATCATGACCCCACTGCTCTAGGTCTGTGTCTGGGTCTCCTACATCATGACCCCACTGCTCTAGGTCTGTGTCTGGGTCTCCTACATCATGACCCCACTGCTCTAGGTCTGTGTCTGGGTCACCTACATCATGACCCCACTACTCCAGGTCTGTGTCTGGGTCTCCTACATCATGACCCCACTACTCTAGGTCTGTGTCTGGGTCTCCTACATCATGACCCCACTGCTCCAGGTCTGTGTCTGGGTCACCTACATCATGACCCCACTACTCCAGGTCTGTGTCTGGGTCTCCTACATCATGACCCCACTACTCTAGGTCTGTGTCTGGGTCACCTACATCATGACCCCACTGCTCTAGGTCTGTGTCTGGGTCTCCTACATCATGACCCCACTACTCTAGGTCTGTGTCTGGGTCTCCTAAATCATCATCTACCATATCATTTCCTCCTGGCTGCTGCTGTTGTCATCTGTCCTCCTTGACTCATCTGAGATTTTTAGATGACATAATATTTGAGGACACATCATTTAAGGACCTATGTATTTTTCATGTTTTGTTCACCTTCAAACTCAACACAAATCTGTTGTTCTTTTCCCCTCCCTTCCTGGCTGCCCTCCCCCTTCCCTTCTCAGTTTAAGTTTGTTTGTTTGTTATATACACATGATATACACTGTGTACAAAACATTAGGATTACCTGTTTATTCCATGACATAGACTGACCAGGTGAATCCAGGTGAAAGCTATGATCCCTTATTGATGTCACCTAGGGCTGTGTCGGTCATGACATTTTGTCAGCCGGTGAATGTCATGCAGATAACTGACAGTCTCATGGTAATTGACCCTAAATTAACATCAACACATTAAGCATCTCCTGGATTCCACTCACAGCCTACAAGCCACTGATACAGACCTTTGTTTAACATTTTAAAAAGTAGAATAAATCCATGTAATATATTCTACACCATCACAATAACTCCATGTAATATATTCTACACCATCACAATAACTCCATGTAATATATTCTACACCATCACAATAACTCCATGTAATATATTCTACACCATCACAATAACTCCATGTAATATATTCTACACCCTCACAATAACTCCATGTAATATATTCTACACCATCACAATAACTCCATGTAATATATTCTACACCATCACAATAACTCCATGTAATATATTCTACACCATCACAATAACTCCATGTAATATATTCTACACCATCACAATAACTCCATGTAATATATTCTACACCCTCACAATAACTCCATGTAATATATTCTACACCATCACAATAACTCCATGTAATATATTCTACACCATCACAATAACTCCATGTAATATATTCTACACCATCACAATAACTCCATGTAATATATTCTACACCATCACAATAACTCCATGTAATATATTCTACACCATCACAATAACTCCATTATTTATTTTAGACAGGTCTAAAGAAACATGACATGAAGAAAATCTATTTCAGAAGAACACACTAAGAATCCAGGCTGTATCACATCCGACAGTGATTGGGAGTCCCATAGGGCGACGCACAATTGGCCCAGCGTCGTCCAGGTTTGGCCGGGTTAGGCCGTCCTTGTAAATAAGAATGTGTTCTTAACTGGCTTGCCCAGTTAAATAAAGGTTAAATTAAAAAAAGTTTAAATGTAAAAAAGAATCTTACGAGAACCTTTTCATCTTTAGAGCTATTCTGGGAACCTTTCCTAATCAATGGGTTCATAATTGAACCTTTCTTCTCATAAATGGTTCTTGGAGGAACCTGAAGGCGAAAAGGTTCCTGGGGGAACATTTCAATATGCTGGCGCCCTCTTATTATCAATAGCTCCTGTTTCAAAATAAAGGAAAACCCTGGAGTGTCCAAGCTTTTGACTGGTATTGTATGTGTGGAATAATTTTTTATTTAAAATGGTCCACAACAAAACCATGTCATCCATATCCTGCACTGGAATAGTGAATGGAGGTTAGGGGCGCTAAGCGTTCCCTACAGTCAATTTAATCAAATTGCCAAAATTATATAGCCTAATCATTAGCTTACTCCTGTCTATACAGAAATAAATAAAATAATAAAAAATATGTTACTAAACATAATTTCTCGACAACAAACAATCATTAGCTTCTTTAAAATAAAATAATTTGTGGATTGTTGTTTCAAATGTCATTGCCTCTCTAAGAAGAAAAGGTTATTCAAGGAACATTTTTGAGTTGCCACTGTGGGGAACCTTCCTGAAATATTGGAATTCCCTGAGGAACGTTTTTGAAAAGGTTCTTTGAGGAATCTTTTTTGGAGGTATGGGTTCATTTTTTAACCCTTTTATTGCTATATATTAATAATATGCAGCAGTAATAATAATAATATTATTATTATTACTGCTGGGTAGGCAGGGTAGGGTAGCGGCAGGGTAGCCTAGTGGTTAGAGCGTTGGACTAGTAACCGGAAGGTTGCGAGTTCAAATCCCCGAGCTGACAAGGTACAAATCTGTCGTTCTGCCCCTGAACAGGCAGTTAACCCACTGTTCCTAGGCCGTCATTGAAAATAAGAATTTGTTCTTAACTGACTTGCCTAGTTAAATAAAGGTAAAATAAAAAAATTAAAAAAATTAATAATGTTAGTAATAATCCATATAATAACACAAAACATTCATTTAAGTGAACAAAATATAAACTCCATGTTTCTTGAGCCGAAATATAAGGTCCCAGAAATTGTTTATACGCACAAAAAGTGTATTTCTCTTAAATGTGTTATACATATTTGTTTACATTTCTTTTAGTGACCATTTATCATTTGCCAAGATAATCCATCCACCTGACAAGTGGACAACATGATCATTACACAGATGTACCTTGTGCTGGGGACAATAAAAGGCCACCCTAAAAAGTGCAGTTGCATCACACAACACAATGCCACAGATGTCTAATGTTTTGAGGGAGCATGCATTTGGCATGCTGATTGTAGGAATGTCCACCAGAGACCCCGTGTAACCACGCCAGCACAGGACCTCCACATCCGGCTTCTTCAC
Organism: Salvelinus fontinalis; assembly: GCF_029448725.1. NCBI lineage: Eukaryota > Metazoa > Chordata > Actinopteri > Salmoniformes > Salmonidae > Salvelinus > Salvelinus fontinalis. The sequence continues at coordinate 246,120 of NW_026600399.1, read as the reverse complement.
CTGCTGGATCATCTGAGACCAGTCATCCAGACAGCTGATGAAACTGTGTGTTTGAACAACCTAATAATTTCTGCTTCTGAACAGAGTTCCCCATGGTGGCAGTGGGGTTATGTTATGGGCAGTCATAAGCTACGGACAATGAACACAATTGCATTTTATCAACCGCAATTTGAATGCACAGAAATACCGTGACGAGATCCTGAGGACCATTGTCGAGCCATTTATCCGCTGCCATCACCTCATGTTTCAGCATGATAATGCACGGCCCAATGTTGCAAGGATCTGAACACAATTCCTGGAAGTTGAAAATGTCCATGTTCTTTGATTGCCTCCATGCTTGTGACCCATTCAGCATGTGTGGGATGCTCTTGATTGACATGTACGACAGCGTGTTCCATTTCCCGCCAATATCCAGAAAGTTCGCAGCAGCATTGAAGAGGAGTGGGACATTCCACAGGCCACAACAGCCTGACCCACTCTGGTGGTCACACCAGATACTGACTGGTTTTATGATCCATGCCCCCACTTTTTTTGAAAGGTATCTGTGACCAACAGATGCATATCTGTATTCCCAGTCATGTGAAATCCGTAGATTATGGCCTAATGAATTTATTTAAATGATGTATTGTAATTATATATAATATATTATATATATTGCAAATATCGTATTTTAGTAGGCTATATGTAAAGACTTTTTTAATCAAGAATAGTCTGTCGGTGAGAATATTATCCAGTGATTGTCAAATTGTGAATGAGAGACTGATGAAGTGTGTGCAGCCTTTGCAAGAAAAATATCACAGCTCATGCGTTTAATGCCGCAAGAAGTAGAGGTGGGATAAATTCCAAACAAAAATAAAATAAATGTTTTTTTGGGGGGTCAACATTTGTAAAAAAGAATCCTTTATTAGTCCTGTATGAGTGGAGTGTCAGAGTCGTTTGTATAAGTGGCAGGGAAGTCAGGCGCAGGAGAGTCAAACGTAGTGTAAAATGGAGTCTTTTAATGAAAGTCCAAATACATGCTCCATAACACTAAATAAGAAATGAACAAAACAAATATGGGTACGAAGACCCGTCGCGCACCTATACACATAAAAACAATACTAACAAGAAACAATCTCTGACAAAGACATGAGGGGAAACAGAGGGTTAAATACACAAGAGGATAATGGATGGGATTGAAAACAGGTGTGTGGGAAGACAAGACAAAACCAATGGAAAATGAAAAATGGATCGATGATGGCTAGAAGACCGGTGACGTCGACCGCCGAACACCGCCCGAACAAGGAGAGGCAACGACTTCGGCAGAAGTCGTGACATGGAGAACAGTACCACTCGGCACTAATGTTGAGGGATTTCTGACTGCTGCAACCCCCCAGTCTACGCATTATTGGGCAGCATTCTGCACTCTAAGAAGAAAAGGTTCTTTGAGGAACCTTTTTTAAATGAAGGGGTTCCTTGAGGAACCTTATTGAAAACGTTAGAATAAGCTTTTTTAGAGTTATAAGTATTTTTATAACCCTTTTATTATTAATAACATTTAGATATAATAATAATAACGATAATAATAATGATGATAACGATAATAATAATTACAATAATAATTATTATAATGATAATAACAATAATAATAATTATTATTATGATAATTTCAATAATAATAATGATACATACATTTATCATGATAATAATGAGTCCAATAATAATCCATGTAATGACACAGATTGTATAAGAATATGTATTTTATGTATTATGTATAAAGTATATATGTACATACGTTATTAATATTAATTATAATAACAAAAAATGTTCTTATCCACATATCAAATCAAATCAAATCAAAATGACATTTTATTGGTCACGTACACATATTTTGCAGACGTTATTGAGCGTATATACATATGAAATGAGTAAAGCAATATGTAAACATGATTAAAGTCTTCCGTTATTAGAGTGACCAGTGATTCCATGTCTATGTATACAGGGCAGCAGCCTCCAAGGTGCAGGGTTGAGTAACATTATTAAAGTGACCAGTGATTCCATGTCTATGTATATAGGGCAGCAGCCTCTAAGGTGGAGGGTTGAGTAACATTATTAAAGTGACCAGTGATTCCATGTCTATGTATATAGGGCAGCAGTCTCTAAGGTGAAGGGTGGAGTAACATTATTAAAGTGGCCAGTGATTCCATGTCTATGTATATAGGGCAGCAGTCTCTAAGGTGCAGGGTGGAGTAACATTATTAAAGTGGCCAGTGATTCCATGTCTATGTATATAGGGCAGCAGTCTCTAAGGTGGAGGGTTGAGTAACATTATTAAAGTGACCAGTGATTCCATGTCTATGTATATAGGGCAGCAGCCTCTAAGGTGTAGGGTTGAGTAACATTATTAAAGTGACCAGTAATTCCATGTCTAAGTACATAGGGCAGCAGCCTCTAAGGTGTAGGGTTGAGTAACATTATTAAAGTGACCAGTAATTCCATGTCTATGTATATAGGGCAGCAGCCTCTAAGGTGTAGGGTTGAGTAACATTATTAAAGTGACCAGTGATTCCATGTCTAAGTACATAGGGCAGCAGCCTCTAAGGTGTAGGGTTGAGTAACTGGGTGGTGGCCGACTAGTGATGTTTGTTTAACAGTCTGATGGCCTTGACAACGAAGCTGTTTTTCAGTCTCTCTGTCCCAGCTTTGATGCACCTGTACTGACCTCACCTTCTGGATGATAGTGGGGTGAAAAGGCAGTGGCTCGGGTGGTGAGGATGCACCTGTACTGACCTCACCTTCTGGATGATAGTGGGGTGAACAGGCAGTGGCTCGGGTGGTGAGGATGCACCTGACCTCTCCTTCTGGATGATAGTGGGGTGAACAGGCAGTGGCTCGAGTGGTGAGGATGCACCTGACCTCTCCTTCTGGATGATAATGGGGTGAACAGGCAGTGGCTCGAGTGGTGAGGATGCACCTGTACTGACCTCTCCTTCTGGATGATAGTGAAGTGAACAGGCAGTGGATCGGGTGGTGAGGATGCACCTGTACTGACCTCTCCTTCTGGATGATAGTGGGGTGAACAGGCAGTGGCTCGGGTGGTGAGGATGCACCTGACCTCTCCTTCTGGATGATAGTGGGGTGAACAGGCAGTGGCTCGGGTGGTGAGGATGCACCTGTACTGACCTCTCCTTCTGGATGATAGTGGGGTGAACAGGCAGTGGCTCGGGTGGTGAGGATGCACCTGTACTGACATCTCCTTCTGGATGATAGCGGGGTGAACAGGCAGTGGCTCGAGTGGTGAGGATGCACCTGTACTCTCCTTCTGGATGATAGTGGGGTGAACAGGCAGTGGCTCGGGTGGTGAGGATGCACCTGTACTGACCTCTCCTTCTGGATGATAGTGGGGTGAACAGGCAGTGGCTCGGGTGGTGAGGATGCACCTGTACTGACCTCTCCTTCTGGATGATAGTGGGGTGAACAGGCAGTGGCTCGGGTGATGAGGATGCACCTGACCTCTCCTTCTGGATGATAGCGGGGTGAACAGGCAGTGGCTCGGGTGGTGAGGATGCACCTGTACTGACCTCTCCTTCTGGATGATAGTGGGGTGAACAGGCAGTGGCTCGGGTGGTGAGGATGCACCTGACCTCTCCTTCTGGATGATAGGGGGGTGAACAGGAAGTGACTCGGGGGGTGAGGATGCACCTGACCTCTCCTTCTGGATGATAGTGGGGTGAACAGGCAGTGACTCGGGTGATGAGGATGCACCTGTACTCTCCTTCTGAATGATAGTGGGGTGAACAGGCAGTGGCTCAGGTGGTGAGGATGCACCTGTACTCTCCTTCTGAATGATAGTGGGGTGAACAGGCAGTGGCTCAGGTGGTGAGGATGCACCTGTACTCTCCTTCTGAATGATAATGGGGTGAACAGGCAGTGGCTCAGGTGGTGAGGATGCACCTGTACTCTCCTTCTGGATGACAGCGGGGTGAACAGGCAGTGGCTCGGGTGGTGAGGATGCACCTGACCTCTCCTTCTGGATGATAGTGGGGTGAACAGGCAGTGGCTCGAGTGGTGAGGATGCACCTGACCTCTCCTTCTGGATGATAATGGGGAGAACAGGCAGTGGCTCGAGTGGTGAGGATGCACCTGTACTGACCTCTCCTTCTGGATGATAGTGGGGTGAACAGGCAGTGGCTCGGGTGGTGAGGATGCACCTGACCTCTCCTTCTGGATGATAGTGGGGTGAACAGGCAGTGGCTCGGGTGGTGAGGATGCACCTGACCTCTCCTTCTGGATGATAGTGGGGTGAACAGGCAGTGGCTCGGGTGGTGAGGATGCACCTGTACTGACCTCTCCTTCTGGATGATAGTGGGGTGAACAGGCAGTGGCTCGGGTGGTGAGGATGCACCTGTACTGACCTCTCCTTCTGGATGATAGCAGGGTGAACAGGCAGTGGCTCGGGTGGTGAGGATGCACCTGTACTGACATCTCCTTCTGGATGATAGCGGGGTGAACAGGCAGTGGCTCGAGTGGTGAGGATGCACCTGTACTCTCCTTCTGGATGATAGTGGGGTGAACAGGCAGTGGCTCGGGTGGTGAGGATGCACCTGTACTGACCTCTCCTTCTGGATGATAGTGGGGTGAACAGGCAGTGGCTCGGGTGGTGAGGATGCACCTGTACTGACCTCTCCTTCTGGATGATAGTGGGGTGAACAGGCAGTGGCTCGGGTGGTGAGGATGCACCTGACCTCTCCTTCTGGATGATAGTGGGGTGAACAGGCAGTGGCTCGGGTGGTGAGGATGCACCTGTACTCTCCTTCTGGATGATAGTGGGGTGAACAGGCAGTGGCTCGGGTGGTGAGGATGCACCTGACCTCTCCTTCTGGATGATAGTGGGGTGAACAGGCAGTGGCTCGGGTGGTGAGGATGCACCTGTACTCTCCTTCTGGATGATAGTGGGGTGAACAGGCAGTGGCTCGGGTGGTGAGGATGCACCTGTACTCACCTTCTGGATTATAGCGGGGTGAACAGGCAGTGGCTCGGGTGATGAGGATGCACCTGACCTCTCCTTCTGGATGATAGCGGGGTGAACAGGCAGTGGCTCGGGTGGTGAGGATGCACCTGACCTCTCCTTCTGGATGATAGGGGGGTGAACAGGAAGTGACTCGGGGGGTGAGAATGCACCTGACCTCTCCTTCTGGATGATAGTGGGGTGAACAGGCAGTGACTCGGGTGATGAGGATGCACCTGTACTCTCCTTCTGAATGATAGTGGGGTGAACAGGCAGTGGCTCAGGTGGTGAGGATGCACCTGTACTCTTCTTCTGAATGATAATGGGGTGAACAGGCAGTGGCTCAGGTGGTGAGGATGCACCTGTACTCTCCTTCTGGATGACAGCGGGGTGAACAGGCAGTGGCTCGGGTGATGAGGATGCACCTGTACTCTCCTTCTGGATGATAGCGGGGTGAACAGGCAGTGGCTCGGGTGGTGAGGATGCACCTGACCTCTCCTTCTGGATGATAATGGGGTGAACAGGCAGTGGCTCGAGTGGTGAGGATGCACCTGACCTCTCCTTCTGGATGATAATGGGGTGAACAGGCAGTGGCTCGAGTGGTGAGGATGCACCTGTACTGACCTCTCCTTCTGGATGATAGGGGGGTGAACAGGAAGTGACTCGAGTGGTGAGGATGCACCTGTACTGACCTCACCTTCTGGATGACAGTGGGGTGAACAGGCAGTGGCTCGGGTGGTGAGGATGCACCTGTACTCTCCTTCTGGATGATAGTGGGGTGAACAGGCAGTAGCTCAGGTGGTGAGGATGCACCTGACCTCTGCTTCTGGATGATAATGGGGTGAACAGGCAGTGGCTCGAGTGGTGAGGATGCACCTGTACTCTCCTTCTGGATGATAGGGAGTGAACAGGAAGTGACTCGGGTGGTGAGGATGCACCTGTACTCTCCTTCTGGATGATAGGGGGGTGAACAGGAAGTGACTCGGGTGGTGAGGATGCACCTGTACTCTCCTTCTGGATGATATTGGGGTGAACAGGCAGTGGCTCGAGTGGTGAGGATGCACCTGTACTCTCCTTCTGGATGATAGTGGGGTGAACAGGCAGTGGCTCGAGTGGTGAGGATGCACCTGACCTCTCCTTCTGGATGATAGTGGGGTGAACAGGCAGTGGCTCGAGTGGTGAGGATGCACCTGACCTCTCCTTCTGGATGATAGTGGGGTGAACAGGCAGTGGCTCGGGTGGTGAGGATGCACCTGTACTCTCCTTCTGGATGATAGTGGGGTGAACAGGCAGTGGCTCGAGTGGTGAGGATGCACCTGACCTCTCCTTCTGGATGATAATGGGGTGAACAGGCAGTGGCTCGAGTGGTGAGGATGCACCTGTACTGACCTCTCCTTCTGGATGATAGTGAGGTGAACAGGCAGTGGATCGGGTGGTGAGGATGCACCTGTACTGACCTCTCCTTCTGGATGATAGTGGGGTGAACAGGCAGTGGCTCGGGTGGTGAGGATGCACCTGACCTCTCCTTCTGGATGATAGCGGGGTGAACAGGCAGTGGCTCGGGTGGTGAGGATGCACCTGTACTGACCTCTCCTTCTGGATGATAGTGGGGTGAACAGGCAGTGGCTCGGGTGGTGAAGATGCACCTGTACTGACCTCTCCTTCTGGATGATAGCGGGGTGAACAGGCAGTGGCTCGGGTGGTGAGGATGCACCTGTACTGACCTCTCCTTCTGGATGATAGCGGGGTGAACAGGCAGTGGCTCGAGTGGTGAGGATGCACCTGTACTCTCCTTCTGGATGATAGTGGGGTGAACAGGCAGTGGCTCGGGTGGTGAGGATGCACCTGTACTGACCTCTCCTTCTGGATGATAGTGGGGTGAACAGGCAGTGGCTCGGGTGGTGAGGATGCACCTGTACTCACCTTCTGGATTATAGCGGGGTGAACAGGCAGTGGCTCGAGTGGTGAGGATGCACCTGACCTCTCCTTCTGGATGATAGTGGGGTGAACAGGCAGTGGCTCGGGTGGTGAGGATGCACCTGTACTCACCTTCTGGATGATAGTGGGGTGAACAGGCAGTCCCTCGGGTGGTGAGGATGCACCTGTACTGACCTTCTGGATGATAGTGGGGTGAACAGGCAGTCCCTCGGGTGGTGAGGATGCACCTGTACTCTCCTTCTGGATGACAGCGGGGTGAACAGGCAGTGGCTCGAGTGGTGAGGATGCACCTGTACTCTCCTTCTGGATGATAATGGGGTGAACAGGCAGTGGCTCGAGTGGTGAGGATGCACCTGTACTGACCTCTCCTTCTGGATGATAGTGAAGTGAACAGGCAGTGGATCGGGTGGTGAGGATGCACCTGTACTGACCTCTCCTTCTGGATGATAGTGGGGTGAACAGGCAGTGGCTCGGGTGGTGAGGATGCACCTGACCTCTCCTTCTGGATGATAGTGGGGTGAACAGGCAGTGGCTCGGGTGGTGAGGATGCACCTGTACTGACCTCTCCTTCTGGATGATAGTGGGGTGAACAGGCAGTGGCTCAGGTGGTGAGGATGCACCTGTACTGACATCTCCTTCTGGATGATAGCGGGGTGAACAGGCAGTGGCTCGAGTGGTGAGGATGCACCTGTACTCTCCTTCTGGATGATAGTGGGGTGAACAGGCAGTGGCTCGGGTGGTGAGGATGCACCTGTACTGACCTCTCCTTCTGGATGATAGTGGGGTGAACAGGCAGTGGCTCGGGTGGTGAGGATGCACCTGTACTGACCTCTCCTTCTGGATGATAGTGGGGTGAACAGGCAGTGGCTCGGGTGATGAGGATGCACCTGACCTCTCCTTCTGGATGATAGCGGGGTGAACAGGCAGTGGCTCGGGTGGTGAGGATGCACCTGACCTCTCCTTCTGGATGATAGGGGGGTGAACAGGAAGTGACTCGGGGGGTGAGGATGCACCTGACCTCTCCTTCTGGATGATAGTGGGGTGAACAGGCAGTGACTCGGGTGATGAGGATGCACCTGTACTCTCCTTCTGAATGATAGTGGGGTGAACAGGCAGTGGCTCAGGTGGTGAGGATGCACCTGTACTCTCCTTCTGAATGATAGTGGGTTGAACAGGCAGTGGCTCAGGTGGTGAGGATGCACCTGTACTCTCCTTCTGAATGATAATGGGGTGAACAGGCAGTGGCTCAGGTGGTGAGGATGCACCTGTACTCTCCTTCTGGATGACAGCGGGGTGAACAGGCAGTGGCTCGGGTGGTGAGGATGCACCTGACCTCTCCTTCTGGATGATAGTGGGGTGAACAGGCAGTGGCTCGAGTGGTGAGGATGCACCTGACCTCTCCTTCTGGATGATAATGGGGTGAACAGGCAGTGGCTCGAGTGGTGAGGATGCACCTGTACTGACCTCTCCTTCTGGATGATAGTGAGGTGAACAGGCAGTGGATCGGGTGGTGAGGATGCACCTGTACTGACCTCTCCTTCTGGATGATAGTGGGGTGAACAGGCAGTGGCTCGGGTGGTGAGGATGCACCTGACCTCTCCTTCTGGATGATAGTGGGGTGAACAGGCAGTGGCTCGGGTGGTGAGGATGCACCTGTACTCACCTTCTGGATGATAGTGGGGTGAACAGGCAGTCCCTCGGGTGGTGAGGATGCACCTGTACTGACCTTCTGGATGATAGTGGGGTGAACAGGCAGTCCCTCGGGTGGTGAGGATGCACCTGTACTCTCCTTCTGGATGATAATGGGGTGAACAGGCAGTGGCTCGAGTGGTGAGGATGCACCTGTACTGACCTCTCCTTCTGGATGATAGTGAAGTGAACAGGCAGTGGATCGGGTGGTGAGGATGCACCTGTACTGACCTCTCCTTCTGGATGATAGTGGGGTGAACAGGCAGTGGCTCGGGTGGTGAGGATGCACCTGACCTCTCCTTCTGGATGATAGTGGGGTGAACAGGCAGTGGCTCGGGTGGTGAGGATGCACCTGTACTGATCTCTCCTTCTGGATGATAGTGGGGTGAACAGGCAGTGGCTCAGGTGGTGAGGATGCACCTGTACTGACATCTCCTTCTGGATGATAGCGGGGTGAACAGGCAGTGGCTCGAGTGGTGAGGATGCACCTGTACTCTAATTCTGGATGATAGTGGGGTGAACAGGCAGTGGCTCGGGTGGTGAGGATGCACCTGTACTGACCTCTCCTTCTGGATGATAGTGGGGTGAACAGGCAGTGGCTCGGGTGGTGAGGATGCACCTGTACTGACCTCTCCTTCTGGATGATAGTGGGGTGAACAGGCAGTGGCTCGGGTGATGAGGATGCACCTGACCTCTCCTTCTGGATGATAGCGGGGTGAACAGGCAGTGGCTCGGGTGGTGAGGATGCACCTGACCTCTCCTTCTGGATGATAGGGGGGTGAACAGGAAGTGACTCGGGGGGTGAGGATGCACCTGACCTCTCCTTCTGGATGATAGTGGGGTGAACAGGCAGTGACTCGGGTGATGAGGATGCACCTGTACTCTCCTTCTGAATGATAGTGGGGTGAACAGGCAGTGGCTCAGGTGGTGAGGATGCACCTGTACTCTCCTTCTGAATGATAGTGGGGTGAACAGGCAGTGGCTCAGGTGGTGAGGATGCACCTGACCTCTCCTTCTGGATGATAGTGGGGTGAACAAGCAGTGGCTCGGGTGGTGAGGATGCACCTGTACTGACCTCTCCTTCTGGATGATAGTGGGGTGAACAGGCAGTGGCTCGGGTGGTGAGGATGCACCTGTACTGACCTCTCCTTCTGGATGATAGCAGGGTGAACAGGCAGTGGCTCGGGTGGTGAGGATGCACCTGTACTGACATCTCCTTCTGGATGATAGCGGGGTGAACAGGCAGTGGCTCGAGTGGTGAGGATGCACCTGTACTCTCCTTCTGGATGATAGTGGGGTGAACAGGCAGTGGCTCGGGTGGTGAGGATGCACCTGTACTGACCTCTCCTTCTGGATGATAGTGGGGTGAACAGGCAGTGGCTTGGGTGGTGAGGATGCACCTGTACTGACCTCTCCTTCTGGATGATAGTGGGGTGAACAGGCAGTGGCTCGGGTGGTGAGGATGCACCTGTACTCACCTTCTGGATTATAGCGGGGTGAACAGGCAGTGGCTCGGGTGATGAGGATGCACCTGACCTCTCCTTCTGGATGATAGCGGGGTGAACAGGCAGTGGCTCGGGTGGTGAGGATGCACCTGTACTGACCTCTCCTTCTGGATGATAGTGGGGTGAACAGGCAGTGGCTCGGGTGGTGAGGATGCACCTGTACTGACCTCTCCTTCTGGATGATAGCAGGGTGAACAGGCAGTGGCTCGGGTGGTGAGGATGCACCTGTACTGACATCTCCTTCTGGATGATAGCGGGGTGAACAGGCAGTGGCTCGAGTGGTGAGGATGCACCTGTACTCTCCTTCTGGATGATAGTGGGGTGAACAGGCAGTGGCTCGGGTGGTGAGGATGCACCTGTACTGACCTCTCCTTCTGGATGATAGTGGGGTGAACAGGCAGTGGCTTGGGTGGTGAGGATGCACCTGTACTGACCTCTCCTTCTGGATGATAGTGGGGTGAACAGGCAGTGGCTCGGGTGGTGAGGATGCACCTGTACTCACCTTCTGGATTATAGCGGGGTGAACAGGCAGTGGCTCGGGTGATGAGGATGCACCTGACCTCTCCTTCTGGATGATAGCGGGGTGAACAGGCAGTGGCTCGGGTGGTGAGGATGCACCTGACCTCTCCTTCTGGATGATAGGGGGGTGAACAGGAAGTGACTCGGGGGGTGAGGATGCACCTGACCTCTCCTTCTGGATGATAGTGGGGTGAACAGGCAGTGACTCGGGTGATGAGGATGCACCTGTACTCTCCTTCTGAATGATAATGGGGTGAACAGGCAGTGGCTCAGGTGGTGAGGATGCACCTGTACTCTCCTTCTGGATGATATTGGGGTGAACAGGCAGTGGCTCGAGTGGTGAGGATGCACCTGTACTCTCCTTCTGAATGATAGTGGGGTGAACAGGCAGTGGCTCAGGTGGTGAGGATGCACCTGTACTCTTCTTCTGAATGATAGCGGGGTGAACAGGCAGTGGCTCAGGTGGTGAGGATGCACCTGTACTCTCCTTCTGGATGATATTGGGGTGAACAGGCAGTGGCTCGAGTGGTGAGGATGCACCTGTACTCTCCTTCTGGATGATATTGGGGTAAACAGGCAGTGGCTCGAGTGGTGAGGATGCACCTGACCTCTCCTTCTGGATGATAGTGGGGTGAACAGGCAGTGGCTCGAGTGGTGAGGATGCACCTGACCTCTCCTTCTGGATGATAGTGGGGTGAACAGGCAGTTGCTCGGGTGGTGAGGATGCACCTGTACTCTCCTTCTGGATGATAGTGGGGTGAACAGGCAGTGGCTCGAGTGGTGAGGATGCACCTGTACTGACCTCACCTTCTGGATGACAGTGGGGTGAACAGGCAGTGGCTCGGGTGGTGAGGATGCACCTGTACTCTCCTTCTGGATGATAGTGGGGTGAACAGGCAGTAGCTCAGGTGGTGAGGATGCACCTGACCTCTGCTTCTGGATGATAATGGGGTGAACAGGCAGTGGCTCGAGTGGTGAGGATGCACCTGTACTCTCCTTCTGGATGATAGGGGGGTGAACAGGAAGTGACTCGGGTGGTGAGGATGCACCTGTACTCTCCTTCTGGATGATAGTGGGGTGAACAGGAAGTGGCTCGGGTGGTGAGGATGCACCTGTACTCTCCTTCTGGATGATATTGGGGTGAAAAGGCAGTGGCTCGAGTGGTGAGGATGCACCTGTACTCTCCTTCTGGATGATATTGGGGTGAACAGGCAGTGGCTCGAGTGGTGAGGATGCACCTGACCTCTCCTTCTGGATGATAGTGGGGTGAACAGGCAGTGGCTCGAGTGGTGAGGATGCACCTGTACTCTCCTTCTGGATGACAGTGTTGTGAACAGGCAGTGGCTCGGGTGGTGAGGATGCACCTGTACTCTCCTTCTGGATGATAGTGGGGTGAACAGGCAGTGGCTCGAGTGGTGAGGATGCACCTGTACTCTCCTTCTGGATGATAGCGGGGTGAACAGGCAGTGGCTCGGGTGGTGAGGATGCACCTGACCTCTCCTTCTGGATGATAATGGGGTGAACAGGCAGTGGCTCGAGTGGTGAGGATGCACCTGTACTCTCCTTCTGAATGATAGTGGGGTGAACAGGCAGTAGCTCAGGTGGTGAGGATGCACCTGACCTCTCCTTCTGGATGATAGTGGGGTGAACAGGCAGTGGCTCGGGTGGTGAGGATGCACCTGTACTCTCCTTCTGGATGATAGGGGAGTGAACAGGAAGTGACTCGGGTGGTGAGGATGCACCTGTACTCTCCTTCTGGATGATAGGGGGGTGAACAGGAAGTGACTCGAGTGGTGAGGATGCACCTGTACTCTCCTTCTGGATGATAGGGGAGTGAACAGGAAGTGGCTCAGGTGGTGAGGATGCACCTGACCTCTCAATCTGGATGATAGCGGGGTGAACAGGCAGTGGCTCGAGTGGTGAGGATGCACCTGTACTCTCCTTCTGGATGATAGCGGGGTGAACAGGCAGTGGCACAGGTGGTGAGGATGCACCTGACCTCTCCTTCTGGATGATAATGGGGTGAACAGGCAGTGGCTCGAGTGGTGAGGATGCACCTGACCTCTCCTTCTGGATGATAGTGGGGTGAACAGGCAGTGGCTCGAGTGGTGAGGATGCACCTGTACTCTCCTTCTGGATGATAGCGGGGTGAACAGGCAGTGGCTCAGGTGGTGAGGATGCACCTGACCTCTCAATCTGGATGATAGCGGGGTGAACAGGCAGTGGCTCGAGTGGTGAGGATGCACCTGTACTCTCCTTCTGGATGATAGCGGGGTGAACAGGCAGTGGCACAGGTGGTGAGGATGCACCTGACCTCTCCTTCTGGATGATAATGGGTTGAACAGGCAGTGGCTCGAGTGGTGAGGATGCACCTGACCTCTCCTTCTGGATGATAATGGGGTGAACAGGCAGTGGCTCGAGTGGTGAGGATGCACCTGACCTCTCCTTCTGGATGATAATGGGGTGAACAGGCAGTGGCTCGAGTGGTGAGGATGCACCTGTACTCTCCTTCTGTATGATAGTGGGGTGAACAGGCAGTGGCTCGGGTGGTGATGATGCACCTGTACTCTCCTTCTGGATGATAGCGGGTTGAACAGGAAGTGGCTCGGGTGGTGATGATCTTATTGGCCTTCCTGTGACATTGGGTGCTGTAGGTGTCCTGGAGGGCAGGCAGTGTGCCCACGGTGATGCAGTAGGCAGACCGCACCACCCTCTGGTTGTGTTTCGGAGGATGCAAGGCTCTCGACAATCGCCTCTTGTATACACACCTTTTTTGCTGATGGTGGACATCTTGGATGGCTCATCTTGACTGCACTGCACAGGACGAACAAATTACACAGAACGTAATTTCACTTAATACCTAGTACCTTCACCTTGATAAATTGACACAAACAATGTACTGAACACAGTACCGGTTTCTCAGCACACAATAACGTTGGATACCAGCCGCCACCAATAAACCAACAGAAGAAGGTGCTGGAGTGACAACGGTAGCTAGCTAGCCTTACACCGATAAACCAACAGAAGAAGGTGCTGGAGTGACAACGGTAGCTAGCTAGCCGTACACCGATAAACCAACAGAAGAAGTTGCTGGAGTGACAACGGTTGCTAGCTAGCCGTACACCGATAAACCAACAGAAGAAGGTGCTGGAGTGACAACGGTAGCTAACTAGACGTACACCGATAAACCAACAGAAGAAAGTGCTGGGGCGACAATGGTAGCTAGCTAGCCGTACACCGATAAACCAACAGAAGAAGGTGCTGGAGTGACAACGGTAGCTAGCTAGCCGTACACCGATAAACCAACAGAAGAAGGTGCTGGGGCGAAAACGGTAGCTAGCTAGCCGTACACCGATAAACCAACAGAAGAAGGTGCTGGGGCGACAACGGTAGCTAGCTAGCCGTACACCGATAAACCAACAGAAGAAGGTGCTGGGGTGACAACGGTAGCTAGCTAGCCGTACACCGATAAACCAACAGAAGAAGGTGCTGGGGTGACAACGGTAGATAGCTAGCCGTACAACGATAAACCAACAGGAGAAAGTGCTGGGGCGACAACGGTAGCAAGCTAGCCGTACACCGATAAACCAACAGAAGAAGGTGCTGGGGCGACAACGGTAGATAGCTAGCCGTACACCGATAAACCAACAGAAGAAGGTGCTGGAGTGACAACGGTAGTTAGCTAGCCGTACACCGATAAACCAACAGAAGAAGGTGCTGGGGTGACAACGGTAGCTAGCTAGCCGTACACCGATAAATCAACAGAAGAAGGTGCTGGAGTGACAACGGTAGTTAGCTAGCCGTACACCGATAAACCAACAGAAGAAGGTGCTGGAGTGACAACGGTAGCTAGCTAGCCGTACACGATAAACCAACAGAAGAAGGTGCTGGAGTGACAACGGTAGCTAGCTACCCGTACACCGATAAACCAACTGAAGAAGGTGCTGGGGCGACAACGGTAGCTAGCTAGCAGTACATCGATAAACCAACAGAAGAAGGTGCTGGAGTGACAACGGTAGCTAGCTAGCCGTACACCGATAAACCAACAGAAGAAGGTGCTGGAGTGACAACGGTAGCTAACTAGCCGTACACCGATAAACCAACAGAAGAAAGTGCTGGGCCGACAATGGTAGCTAGCTAGCCGTACACCGATAAACCAACAGAAGAAGGTGCTGGAGTGACAACGGTAGCTAGCTAGCCGTACACCGATAAACCAACAGAAGAAGGTGCTGGGGCGACAACGGTAGCTAGCTAACCGTACACCGATAAACCAACAGAAGAAGGTGCTGGGGCGACAACGGTAGATAGCTAGCCGTACACCGATAAACCAACAGAAGAAGGTGCTGGAGTGACAACGGTAGTTAGCTAGCCGTACACCGATAAACCAACAGAAGAAGGTGCTGGGGAGACAACGGTAGCTAGCTAGCCGTACACCGATAAACCAACAGAAGAAGGTGCTGGAGTGACAACGGTAGTTAGCTAGCCGTACACCGATAAACCAACAGAAGAAGGTGCTGGAGTGACAACGGTAGCTAGCTACCCGTACACCGATAAACCAACTGAAGAAGGTGCTGGGGCGACAACGGTAGCTAGCTAGCAGTACATCGATAAAGCAACAGATGAAGGTGCTGGAGTGACAACGGTAGCTAGCTAGCCGTACACTGGTATACAGGGTCCTTCATCCCCGCCTCATCCCCGCCATCCCCGCCAGGGTCCTTCATCCCCGCTTTCCCACAGTTCTGTTAACGAAGGCGAGAGCAGGTAGGCGGGATCGAAGGATGTTGTCTTTTAATTAAATCAAACCCAGTCGGGGGCTGGGAAAGTGGGGGTCCTGTCCCCATACAGAAGGTGGTGGTCCTGTCCCCATACAGAAGGTGGTGGTCCTGTCCCCATACAGAAGGTGGGGGTCCTGTCCCCATACAGAAGGTGGGGGGCCTGTCCCCATACACCATGTGGGGTTCCTGTGCCCATACAGCAAACAAAAAACTCAGAGCTGGTTTAAACTCTGGTTTGGAAACAATGGGGTCGTTGGTATGCAGGAACCAATGGGGTCATTGGTATGCTAGCTACAACATGTTATAATTGACCAGAGGTAATTGACATTAGCTAGCTAAAATTAGCCAGCTAGCTAGCAAAACCTTCCTTGACATTCTTCTCCCTAAAGAATGCAGAACAGGGACTACCACTTAGCAGGAGTTTGTTGTGTAAATTTTGAGAAACTGTTTTCCAGCAAGTGTTGTTGTGTAGCTACCAGTCTGTCCTGGAATGGAATGTTGTTGTGTAGCTACCAGTCTGTCCTGGAATGGAATGTTGTTGTGTAGCTACCAGTCTGTCCTGGAATGGAATGTTGTTGTGTAGCTAGCAGTCTGTCCTAGAATGGAATGTTGTTGTGTAGCTACCAGTCTGTACTGGAATGGAATGTTGATGTGGGTGGTAGTATCTGTTCAGAGACCCTTTCTTCCTAGAATGGGTTGTTGATGTGGGTGGTTGTAGTCATGCGGAAGCTATTGATAATAAGAGGGCGCCAGCATATTTTCGCCTTCAGGTTCCTCCAAGAACCATTTATGATAAGAAAGGTTAAAATATGAATCCGTTGATTAGGAAAGGTTCCCAGAAGAACTCTAAACATGAAAAGGTTCTTGTAAGAATATTTTTTACATTTCAATTTTCCTAACTGAACCCCTAATTATTTACATTTTTTATTATATTTTTTATTTAACTGGGCAAGTCAGTTCTTATATAATACACTGCTCAAAAAAATAAAGGGAACACTAAAATAACACATCCTAGATCTGAATGAATGAACTATTCTTATTAAATACTTTTTTCTTTACATAGTTTAATGTGCTGACAACAAAATCACACAAAAATAATCAATGGAAATCAAATTTATCAACCCATGGAGGTCTGGATTTGGAGTCACACTCAAAATTAAAGTGGAAAACCACACTACAGGCTGATCCAACCTTGATGTAATGTCCTTAAAACAAGTCAAAATGAGGCTCAGTAGTGTGTGTGGCCTCCACGTGCCTGTATGACCTCCCTACAACGCCTGGGCATGCTCCTGATGAGGTGGCGGATGGTCTCCTGAGGGATCTCCTCCCAGACCTGGACTAAAGCATCCGCCAACTCCTGGACAGTCTGTGGTGCAACGTGGCATTGATGGATGGAGCGAGACATGATGTCCCAGATGTGCTCAATTGGATTCAGGTCTGGGGAACGGGCGGGCCAGTCCATAGCATCAATGCCTTCCTCTTTCAGGAACTGCTGACACACTCCAGCCACATGAGGTCTAGCATTGTCTTGCATTAGGAGGAACCCAGGGCCAACCCAGGGCCAACCAGCATATGGTCTCACAAGGGGTCTGAGGATCTCATCTCGGTAACTAATGGCAGTCAGGCTACCTCTGGCGAGCCCATGGAGGGCTGTGCGGCCCCACAAAGAAATGCCACCCCACACCATGACTGACCCACCGCCAAACCGGTCATGCTGGAGGATGTTGCAGGCAGCAAAACGTTCTCCACGGCGTCTCCAGACTGTCACGTCTGTCACATGTGCTCAGTGTGAACCTGCTTCATCTGTGAAGAGCACAGGGCGCCAGTGGCGAATTTGCCAATCTTGGTGTTCTCTGACAAATGCCAAACGTCCTGCACGGTGTTGGGCTGTAAGCACAACCCCCACCTGTCGACGACGGGCCCTCATACCACCCTCATGGAGTCTGTTTCTGACCGTTTGAGCAGACACATGCACATTTGTGGCCTGCTGGAGGTCATTTTGCAGGGCTCTGGCAGTGCACCTCCTTGCACTAAGGCGGAGGTAGTGGTCCTGCTGCTGGGTTGTTGCCTTCCTACGGCCTCCTCCACGTCTCCTGATGTACTGGCCTGTCTCCTGGTAGCGCCTCCATGCTCTGGACACTACGCTGACAGACACAGCAAACCTTCTTGCCACAGCTCGCATTGATGTGCCATCCTGGATGATCTGCACTACCTGAGCCACTTGTGTGGGTTGTAGACTCCGTCTCATGCTACCACTAGAGTGAAAGCACCGCCAGCATTCAAAAGTGACCAAAACATCAGCCAGGAAGCATAGGAACTGAGAAGTGGTCTGTGGTCACCACCTGCAGAACCACTCCTTTATTGGGGGTGTCTTGCTAATTGCCTATAATTTCCACCTTTTGTCTATTCCATTTACATAACAGCATGTGAAATTTATTGTCAATCAGTGTTGCTACCTAAGTGGACATTTTGATTTCACAGAAGTGTGATTGACTTGGAGTTACATTGTGTTGTTTAAGTGTTCCCTTTATTTTTTTGAGCAGTGTATAATAATAAAACGTTCTTATTTACAATGACGGCCTACCCCGGCCAAACCTGGACGACGCTGGGCCAATTGTGCGTTGCCCTATGGGACTCCCAATCACTGTCGGATGTGATACAGCCTGGATTCTTAGTGTGTTCTTCTGAAATAGATTTTCTTCATGTCATGTTTCTTTAGACCTGTCTAAAATTAATAAATAGTTATTGTGATGGTGTAGAATATATTACATGGAGTTATTGTGATGGTGTAGAATATATTACATGGAGTTATTGTGATGGTGTAGAATATATTACATGGAGTTATTGTGATGGTGTAGAATATATTACATGGAGTTATTGTGATGGTGTAGAATATATTACATGGAGTTATTGTGATGGTGTAGAATATATTACATGGAGTTATTGTGATGGTGTAGAATATATTATATGGAGTTATTGTGATGGTGTAGAATATATTATATGGAGTTATTGTGATGGTGTAGAATATATTACATGGAGTTATTGTGATGGTGTAGAATATATTATATGGAGTTATTGTGATGGTGTAGAATATATTACATGGAGTTATTGTGATGGTGTAGAATATATTACATGGAGTTATTGTGATGGTGTAGAATATATTACATGGAGTTATTGTGATGGTGTAGAATATATTACATGGAGTTATTGTGATGGTGTAGAATATATTACATGGAGTTATTGTGATGGTGTAGAATATATTACATGGAGTTATTGTGATGGTGTAGAATATATTACATGGAGTTATTGTGATGGTGTAGAATATATTACATGGAGTTATTGTGATGGTGTAGAATATATTACATGGAGTTATTGTGATGGTGTAGAATATATTACATGGAGTTATTGTGATGGTGTAGAATATATTACATGGAGTTATTGTGATGGTGTAGAATATATTACATGGAGTTATTGTGATGGTGTAGAATATATTACATGGAGTTATTGTGATGGTGTAGGCTATATTACATGGATTTATTCTACTTTTTAAAATGTTAAACAAAGGTCTGTATCAGTGGCTTGTAGGCTGTGAGTGGAATCCAGGAGATGCTTAATGTGTTGATGTTAATTAAGGGTCAATTACCATGAGACTGTCAGTTGTCAGCATGACAATCACCGGCTGACAAAACGTCATGACCGACACAGCCCTAGGTGACATCAATAAGGGATCATAGCTTTCACCTGGATTTACCTGGTCGGTCTATGCCATGGAATAAACAGTTATTCCTAATGTTTTGTACACACAGTGTATATCATGTGTATATAACAAATAAACAAACTTAAACTGAGAAGGGAAGGGGGAGGGCAGCCAGGAAGGGAGGGGAAAAGAACGACAGATTTGTGTTTAGTTTGTAGGTGAACAAAACATGAAAAACACATAGGTCCTTAAATGATGTGTCCTCAAATATTATGTAATCTAAAAACCTCAGATGAGTCAAGGAGGACAGATGACAACAGCAGCAGCCAGGAGGAAATGATATGGTAGATGATGATTTAGGTGACCCAGACACAGACCTAGAGCAGTGGGGTCAGGATGTAGGAGACCCAGAAACAGACCTAGAGCAGTGGGGTCAGGATGTAGGAGACCCAGAAACAGACCTAGAGCAGTGGGGTCATGATTTATTGTCAGCCGTTTATTGTCATGCAAAAGGCTGTTGGTCTCAAGGTAAATGACCGTTAGTTAACATTGACACGTTTATCAACTCCAGGCCTCCACTGTCTACCAGCTGCTGATGAGCACATTTGGAACATCTACATTTTATAAAGTCAGAATTGAATGTTCACCATCACAATAAATCCATTATTTATTTTAGGCAGGTCTAAAGAAACATGATATGAAGAAAATGTTTTTAGAAGAACAGAATATGAGTCGCCTACTTTATGTTAACTGGCTCCATGATATAGACAGTAGGCTTGTTCATTTAGCAGACTAGATACTGTATGTTATCTGGCTAGATACTGTATGTTATCTGACTAGATACTGTATGTTATCTGGCTAGATACTGTGTGTTATCTGACTAGATACTGTATGTTATCTGGCTAGATACTGTGTGTTATCTGACTAGATACTGTATGTTATCTGGCTAGATACTGTGTGTTATCTGACTAGATACTGTATGTTAACTGGCTATGCTCCATGATATAGGATGTAGGCTTGTTCATTTAGCAGACTAGATACTGTATGTTATCTGGCTCCATGATATAGGATGTAGGCTTGTTCATTTAGTAGACTAGATACTGTATGTTATCTGACTAGATACTGTATGTTAACTGGCTATGCTATAGACTATAGGCTTGTTCATTTAGCAGGCTAGATACTGTATGTTATCTGACTAGATACTGTATGTTAACTGGCTATGCTCCATGATATAGGATGTAGGCTTGTTCATTTAGCAGACTAGATACTGTATGTTAACTGGCTATGCTCCATGATATAGGATGTAGGCTTGTTCATTTAGCAGACTAGATACTTTATGTTAACTGGCTATGCTCTGTCACGGTGCTGACTTTTGCCCTTCGCCTGCAGCAAAAGCCTCTATCCCGTCCTCTGGCAGAGTACTTTAGGATTTTAGTCACTTCGGTGTAACCAGGGCCTAGCCGTGCGGCCCTACCAACCCTTCTATTTATTCGTACTGGCCCTTCGCGTGAGTTGGGTTTGTTCCTTCGTTCACGTTGTCACTCCCTTATTTCCCCGGTCTAGTGTGGGGCCTTGGATAGATGAGTACTTTATTACTTTATGTTTATAGATTCCTCCTATACTCCCTTAACCCGTCTCTTCCTCTCTTGTATACCAATACCTAATAATTAACTTCTGTTAGTTATTATGCTCGTCAGCTAGTAGTCACTTGGAAACTAGTATTGTTATATGTTTGATTTTTCCAAAGATATATTATTGTCCACACAATGAAATATTCTTTAGTGCTATCCCTTTAACCTATAACCAGGGTCACTTTCCGTTCAGTGAGAGTGTCAAAGGCGTTCGCTCTCCGGGTAGGTTCCCCGGCCTAGTTGTCAAAGTTTCAAGCATTTATTTAACTCACTCTGTTTTTTGTCATATACTGTTATGCTGATGAAGGAGGACCCAAAAGCGACGTAATAGAAACAGAGTCTTTATTCCAGTCTTAGACAAAAACGATACTCCTGATATATCTAAGGTAAAAACAAAACAGGAAAACTGAAATCCTCTCGTCAGTAGAGATGAACGACTGGAGACGCGACCACTAGACACCTGCTCACATGCAGCATCTGATGAAGGCAAAAACACGACAGGGCGGAACAAGGACACAGAACAGCAAACATCAAACAAGAATCCGACAAGGACTGAAGCGGAAAACAGAGGAAGAAATAGGAACTCTAATGAGGGCAAAAATAGGGGACAGGTGTGAAAGAGTAAATGAGGTCGTTAGGAGAATGAGAAACAGCTGGGAGCAGGAACGGAACGATAGAGAGAGAGCGGGAGAGGGAGAAAGGGAGGAGGAGAGAGAAGGATAGAAAGAGGGAAAGAACCTAATAAGACCAGCAGAGGGAAGCACAGGGACAAGACATGATGATCAAAAACATGACATATACACGTTATTACAGTTAAATGGTTATACAGTCCTAATGCATCAATACTGCTCAATCAATCCTTAACGCGTTATGCTGTGCCAGATACTATTGCAAATATAAATCAGCTTAAACACTTCTTATAACTCTTAAACAAAGCAAATAGCAATATATTTACCTTAAAACTCTATTCCCTTGGTCCTTCCCGAAACTGGCGTCTATAAGAGTAATATTGGCAGCCTCTGCTGTGTATAATATTTCAATCTCTTATTGTCTCCAAATTTCTTAAGGTTACACTTTTCACTGCCTACTGCTTAGATACTGACTCCTTTTTAGTGACTCTGGGCTTTCTACGAGGCTTACTTGTATATGGGCTTTTTTTCAATCCTTCAAATTGGAATTGTTTCTGGTACTCCCAAGAATAGCGCTTGTTGCTCTCTAGGAGATTGCTCTCCTACACAACTGCTTCCTTTAAATGGAGCGACTTTCCAGAATACAACACAACTCTCAAGATATACCAGTCAATATAATGCTCGTGCCTTAATGATAAAGTAGTCAATACAAGCAGAGTATAGTGAAGAGTAATTTACCTTGCCTGATTACATTTACATTTACATTTAAGTCATTTAGCAGACGCTCTTATCCAGAGCGACTTACAAATTGGTGCATTCACCTTATGACATCCAGTGGAACAGCCACTTTACAATAGTGCATCTAGATCTTTTAAGGGGGGGGGGGGGGGGGGGGGGGGGGGGCAGAAGGATTGCTTTATCCTAGGTATTCCTTGAAGAGGTGGGGTTTCAGGTGTCTCCGGAAGGTGGTGATTGACTCCGCTGTCCTGGCGTCGTGAGGGAGTTTGTTCCACCATTGGGGTGCCAGAGCAGCGAACAGTTTTGACTGGGCTGAGCGGGAACTGTACTTCCTCAGTGGTAGGGAGGCGAGCAGGCCAGAGGTGGATGAACGCAGTGCCCTTGTTTGGGTGTAGGGCCTGATCAGAGCCTGAAGGTACTGAGGTGCCGTTCCCCTCACAGCTCCGTAGGCAAGCACCATGGTCTTGTAGCGGATGCGAGCTTCAACTGGAAGCCAGTGGAGAGAGCGGAGGAGCGGGGTGACGTGAGATGTGACGTGAGGGGTGACCTTGCCTGATGATTCTCTATGATGTCCAAATCATATGTGTCGAGGATCATGCCCTAGGCACTGACCTCCCTTTCTTTTATACCTCTCTGTAGACGCTCAGTTTTGGGGGAAGACCCTTAGGAGTGCAATCAATTTCTCACATTGTGCCCCTACTATTTTTCTTATAGCATACTCAAAACGTTTCGGTCTTTCAGCACTGATGCCGATAAGTCTTCTTCCGGCTGGGGCATCAGTTTGGTCGAGCGGTTCATACCACTCTCCCTCAGTCTTCGTGCTGATTGGTTCTTGTTTTATCTCTAGTTATTTTAGGTCCTGTTCATTTGGCTCCCTCTGCTGGTTGATTTCCGTTGTGGCAGTCCTTCCCCAGTCTATAATTGGTCCTAGAGCCCATAGTTGTAGCTCTGGGTCTGGCCCAATTTCTAGGGGAGGGGTCAGATTTCTTTTACTTTTTGTTACAGGGGATATATATACACCTGTGATGGGAGACATGTTGGCTGAATTACAGCTGTACAGAAGCTTTGGGAAGAATTACACTTGGTTAATCTTGAGAATACAGGGGGTGCTGTTTCAACGTTAACATTTTGCGTCTCCAAATTAAACTGCTTCCTACTCAATTCTTGATCGTACAATATGCATATTATTATTACTATTGGAAAGAAAACAATCAGTAGTTTCTAAAACCGTTTAAATTATGTCTGTGGGTGGAACATAACTCCTTTTACAGCGAAAATCCTGACATGACTTGCGATGGTCTGAGAATTATACTCTGATCTGTGCTCAGTTTTAAAGTCTGTGTATATGCCATGGCTGGAAATTAAGTGCACCCGCCTTCCCCTGAATGTCAGTAACCAATGAGAAGTGGAATGGGCTCTCTGCGTAGCTGTCCGAGGTTATAAAGCCATGTGGAACGAGGGGACCTTCCTTTTTCTCCTTCGTCAGGACGCAAGGACAGAGCTCAGGATGAAATTTTGGAACGCTCAGTTATCGACCTTAGATGTATCCCTCTGTAATTTAATTAAATATAGGTGATGGAAACATCATAACGTAGTTATTTTAAACCGAGTTATATCAGTTTATGCGAGTATATTGTTATTTTCGGCATTTTCTTAGTATGCTATTATCAGGGTTAGACGATGTCTGTTCCACATGGCTGTTGTTAGCTGCTACATACGAAGTTGAAGACAATGTTTTACAAGCAAGAAACGATTCTTCTGGACACTGGACACTTTGCCCAAGATACTGATGGAAGCTCGACCAAAAGTAAGAACTATTTATGATGTTATTCTGTATTTATGTGGAAAAATGTAATAGGGTTTGATCAGCATGTTTGCAGGCACTGGTCTGGCTGCAACGCACACTATATGTCTAGTAACGTTAATTTAAAAAATCTACGACAGCGATTGCATTAAGAACTAATTTATCTTTCAATTGGTGTCCAACTTATATTTTTAGTCAAGTTTATGAATAGTTTTTTTATTATAGTAGGCGCTAATTCAAGATGGCGCCGGCAGGAATGCATGCAATGTTTTGATAGATTACATCGATTTATGCTGCTAAATATGCACATTTTCGAACAAAAGCTATATGCATTGTGTAATATGATGTTACAGGACTGTCATCTGAAGAATTCTGAGAAGGTTAGTGAAAAAATTAATATATTTTGGTAATGATAACGTTATGGCTCTCTTTGCCTTGAATTCATGCTGGGGTAACGTTTGCACATGTGGTATGCTAATATAACGATTTATTGTGTTTTCGCTGTAAAACGTTTAGAAAATCTGAAATATTGTCTGAATTCACAAGATCTGTGTCTTTCCATTGCTATGCTTTGTCTGTTTTTATGAAATGTTTTATGATGAGTAAATTGGTAATACACGTTGCTCTCTGTAGTAATTCTAGTCGCTTTGGGGAGATTTGTGATGGTGGCTGCAATGGCAAACTATGATTTATACCTGAAATATGCACATTTAAAAAAAAAAAACTATGCTATACCATAAATATGTTATCAGACTGTCATCTTATGAAGTTGTTTCTTGGTTAGTGGCTATATATATCTTTATTTAGTAGAATTAGTGATAGCTTCTGATGGAGTAAAAAACTGGTGGTGTAAGAAAAGTGGTGTCTTTTGCTAACGTGGTTAGCTAATAGATTTACATATTGTGTCTTCCCTGTAAAACATTTTAAAAATCAGAAATGGTGGCTAGATTCACAAGAAGTGTATCTTTCATCTGGTGTCTTGGACTTGTGATTTAATGATATTTAGATGCTACAATTTACTTGTGACGCTATGCTAGCTATGCTAGTCAGGGGGGGGGGGGGGGGGGTGCTCCCGGATCCGGGATGAGTACCAGGTAAAGGTTAATAAAGCTTCTGTAGTGTCCGTGAGTTATTTACTCTGAAAAATAAGACCCTAACAATACGTAAGTTAGTGTCATTCAACACCAGCACTGTAAGTTCTTGTGAATCAGTTTTGTAAATCAAAGATGGGCAAGTTTGCACTTTCATCCCAGTTTGGATTGGACACGAGTCAAGACGTTAGATCTGAACTAGTGTGTCAGGATAGATGATAACACAGAACGGTTCAGTTTGGATTGGACACAAGTCAAGACGTTAGATCTGGAACTAGTGTGTCAGGATAGATGATAACACAGAACGGATCAGTTTGGACACAAGTCAAGACGTTAGATCTGAACTAGTGTGTCAGGATAGATGATAACACAGAACGGTTCAGTTTGGACACAAGTCAAGACGTTAGATCTGAACTAGTGTGTCAGGATAGATGATAACACAGAACGGTTCAGTTTGGATTGGACACAAGTCAAGACGTTAGATCTGAAATAGTGTGTCAGGATAGATGATAACACAGAAGGATTACCACACTTTACATTGTTTTTCTTGAGGGAGGGAACTTGATTTAATAAGTATTGCTTTTATTAGAAGGTTCACATCGCAAACAGATTGTTGGCGTTAGATTCCAAACAGATTGTTGGGGTTAGATTCCATACAGATTGTTGGGGTTAGATTCCATACAGATTGTTGGCGTTAGATTCCATACAGATTGTTGGGGTTAGATTCCATACAGATTGTTGGGGTTAGATTCCATACAGATTGTTGGCGTTAGATTCCATACAGATTGTTGGGGTTAGATTCCATACAGATTGTTGGGGTTAGATTCCGTACAGATTGTTGGGGTTAGATTCCATACAGATTGTTGGGGTTAGATTCCATACAGATTGTTGGGGTTAGATTCCATACAGATTGTTGGGGTTAGATTCCATACAGATTGTTGGGGTTAGATTCCATACAGATTGTTGGGCTTAGATTCCATACAGATTGTTGGGGTTAGAATCCATACAGATTGTTGGGGTTAGATTCCATACAGATTGTTGGGGTCAGATTCCATACAGATTGTTGGCGTTAGATTCCATACAGATTGTTGGGGTTAGATTCCATACAGATTGTTGGGGTTAGATTCCATACAGATTGTTGGGGTTAGATTCCATACAGATTGTTGGGGTTAGATTCCAAACAGATTGTTGGGGTTAGATTCCATACAGATTGTTGGGGTTAGATTCCATACAGATTGTTGGGGTTAGATTCCATACAGATTGTTGGGGTTAGATTCCATACAGATTGTTGGGGTTAGATTCCATACAGATTGTTGGGGTTAGATTCCATACAGATTGTTGGGGTTAGATTCCATACAGATGGTTGGGGTTAGATTCCAAACAGATGGTTGGGCTTAGATTCCATACAGATTGTTGGCGTTAGATTCCATACAGATTGTTGGGGTTAGATTCCATACAGATTGTTGGGGTTAGATTACATACAGATTGTTGGGGTTAGATTCCATACAGATTGTTGGGGTTAGATTCCAAACAGATTGTTGGGCTTAGATTCCATACAGATTGTTGGCGTTAGATTCCAAACAGATTGTTGGGGTTAGATTCCATTCTGATTGTTGGGGTTAGATTCCATACAGATTGTTGGGGTTAGATTCCATACAGATTGTTGGGGTTAGATTCCAAACAGATTGATGGGGTTAGATTCCATACAGATTGTTGGGGTTTGATTCCATACAGATTGTTGGGGTTAGATTCCATACAGATTGTTGGGGTTAGATTCCATACAGATTGTTGGGGTTAGATTCCATACAGATTGTTGGGGTTAGATTCCATACAGATTGTTGGGGTTAGATTCCATACAGATTGTCGTGGTTAGATTCCATACAGATTGTCGGGGTTAGATTCCATACAGATTGTCGGGGTTTGATTCCATACAGATTGTCGGGGTTTGATTCCATACAGATTGTCGGGGTTAGATTCCATACATATTGTTGGGGTCAGATTCCATACAGATTGTTGGGGTTAGATTCCATACAGATTGTTGGGGTTAGATTCCATACAGATTGTTGGGGTTAGATTCCATACAGATTGTTGGGGTTAGATTCCATACAGATTGTTGGGGTTAGATTCCATACAGATTGTTGGGGTTAGATTCCATACAGATTGTTGGGGTTAGATTCCATACAGATTGTTGGGGTTAGATTCCATACAGATTGTTGTGGTTAGATTCCATACAGATTGTTGGGGTTAGATTCCATACAGATTGTTGGGGTTAGATTCCATACAGATTGTTGGGGTTAGATTCCATACAGATTGTTGGGGTTAGATTCCATACAGATTGATTCTGCCTTGATGTCAGCATTGCACATTCTTCTCTCACATCCTTCTCTATGTAGTTATTTAGTTGGGATTGTTAGTTTAACCTGTGTGTGATTGTGTCCAGTGTGTGTGTGTGTGTGTGTGTCCAGTGTGTGTGTGTGTGTGTGTGTGTGTGTGTGTGTGTGTGTGTGTGTGTGTGTGTGTGTGTGTGTGTGTGTGTGTGTGTGTGTGTGTGTCAGTGTGTGTGTGTCAATGTATGTGAGTCCAGTGTGTGTGTGTGTGTGTGTGTGTCTGTCAATGTGAGTGAGTCCAATGTGTGTGTGTTTGTCTGTGTGTATGTGTTGTGTTTCTAGTGTGTGTGTGTGTGTGTGTGTGTGTGTGTGTCAATGTGTGTGAGTCCAGTGTGTGTGTGTGTGTGTGTGTGTGTGTGTGTGTGTGTGTGTGTGTGTGTGTGTGTGTGTGTGTGTGTGTGTGTGTGTGTGTGTGTGTGTGTGTGTGTGTGTGTGTGTGTGTGTCAGGTTATTATTTCCAGGGACACTGAGGAGTCTTCATGATAAACCCTAAACCCTGGATAGAGGGGCTCAGTGAATTTGGAGGTGAATGTGTACAGGTGGGTCAGTGTGTCAGAGGAGACTCTATAGAAGGACAGAGTGCCGGCTGGCCAGTCCAGATACACTCCTACTCTGTGGGATATGGAGGAGGGGACGTCTATGTGATTATTCTTGTGACTGGCAGTGTAACAGTTGTCAGTGCAGAACAGACACCAGGACTTGTCATTGTATCCAAGAAAACAGTCATTACCCTCTCCTTTCCTGTTGATTCCTTTATATGTCACTCCTATATTAATCCTCCCACTCCACTCTACCTCCCAGTAACAGCGCCCAGTCAGACCCTCTCTACACAGCACCTGTTCCCAGACCTCAAATCTCTCTGGGTGATCAGGATACGGCTGCTCCTCTGTCCTACATGTCACCTTTCTGTTCTCCTCAGACAGAGAGAGGAGTCTGTTTACTGTGTTTGGGTCCAGTGTGAGATCACAGACATCTGATGGATGAAACCAGACACAATATTAGAAATCATCATCATTCACATTAGAATGTTAACTCACTTTTCACTAATTCATTTAATGTAGATGTTTCTAGGTATCAAAAGGAGAAGTTAAGGTAACTTGAGACTTGTTGAATGATCATATGTTATACTGTATGGTAATATAAAACACACTGATTCCCATTAATTACACACACACACACACACACACACACACACACACACACACACACACACACATTGTCAAAGCAACTCTTTGTAAACGTTGGTGTCCCTGATTTCTGCTTCTGTAGAACTACAGCTGATATTTAATATGACCAAGTAAGTAATGATGGTGGTCTTTGACTTTGACTTAACTTGAATTAAGACTTATTCTTAGTCATATTCTTCACAGCAGTCAACACTCACATTTTCTAAGCCCAGGTTTCATTGTGTTCTCTCCACCATGTTCCACACTGTAGCGGTAAGCAGAAGAACAGACAGTCATTGAGGGAGACACCTGAACTCACACACACACACACACACACACACACACACACACACACACACACACACACACACACACACACACACACACACACACACACACACACACACACACACACACACACACACACACACACACACACACACACACACACACACACACACACACTGGACACACACACACACACACACACACAGTCTTGTACAGCTAACCGTGTGTCCAGTGTGTGTCCTGTGTGCGTGCGTGTGTGTCCAGTGTGTGTGTCGAGTGTGTTTGTGTGTATGTGTGTGTCCTTTTGTGTGTGTGTCCAGTGTGTATGTGTCTGTCTGTGTTTGTGTGTGTCCTGTGAGTGAGTGTGTGTGTGTGTGTGTGTGTGTGTGTGTGTGTGTGTGTATGTGTATGAGTCGAGTGTATGTTTCACACTGGACACACACATAGGACACACACAGTAACATGCAACAAAGTCAAACATGTTTGATATGAACATTGATGTAAACCCTCTACATACTTGAGTTTCTCCAGTCTGCAGTGTGGATCCTCCAGTCCAGCAGAGAGCAGTCTGACTCCTGAGTCTCCTGGGTGATTGTAGCTCAGGTCCAGCTCTCTCAGGTGTGAGGGGTTTGACCTCAGAGCTGAGGCCAGAGAAGCACAGCCTTCCTCTGTGACTAGACAGCCTGACAGCCTGCAAAGAGTCAAATCCTATTAAAATCACATTGATATTCTTTGGTGGTGAAAATAGTGGCATTATATTTTTACAAAATGTTCAGATACATCAGTGTCCTGAAACCTGCCATATCTATTCATAAATTAATGTATCATTATTTGTAATAACAAATGATCAATGTATTACTTGTAGATAGAAAAATATATAGTACAAATATTTGAGTAGACTGACCAGACCAATTAAAAAAGCAATATCAGTCAGAAGACAGACAGTGAGGTATCAGATTTAGATTGTATTGAGTATACAGTCCACACCATATCAACTTTGACGGTGAAGCTAACAATTTAAGTGTGTCTCTAAACCAATATTTTTGATTTAATGTATATAATGTCACCTTTTATTTGAGGATATTTTAAAACATATCTGTTTCACCATTTAGAAAAATAAAAGCACTTTATGTATCTAGTCCCCCTATTTGAAGAAGTCATAAGTATTCTGACCAATTCACTCATAGTGTATTAAAGTAGTCAATAGTTTAGTCCATTATCAATAACAGAGGCTACAACAAAACATGCTAACCTCTCACCATTACCAATAACAGAGGTTACAACAAAACATGCTAACCTCTCACCATTACCAATAACAGAGACTACAACAAAACATGCTAACCTCTCACCATTACCAATAACAGAGGATACAACAAAACATGCTAACCTCTCACCATTACCAATAACAGAGGCTACAACAAAACATACTAACCTCTCACCATTACCAATAACAGAGACTACAACAAAACATGCTAACCTCTCACCATTACCAATAACAGAGGCTACAACAACACATGCTAACCTCTCACCATTACCAATAACAGAGGCTACAACAAAACATGCTAACCTCTCACCATTACCAATAGCAGAGGCTACAACAAAACATGCTAACCTCTCACCATCACCAATAACAGAGGCTGCAACAAAACATGCTAACCTCTCACCATTACCAATAACAGAGGCTACAACAAAACATACTAATCTCTCACCATTACCAATAACAGAGGATACAACAAAACATGCTAACCTCTCACCATTACCAATAACAGAGGCTACAACCAAACATGCTAACCTCTCACCATTACCAATAACAGAGGCTACAACAAAACATGCTAACCTCTCACCATTACCAATAACAGAGGCTACAACAACACATGCTAACCTCTCACCATTACCAATAACAGAGGCTACAACAAAACATGCTAACCTCTCACCATTACCAATAACAGAGGCTACAACAAAACATGCTAACCTCTCACCATTACCAATAACAGAGGGGGTATGATCTGTGTGCCTCTGTAACTTTCTCATTCGTCATTATTCACGATTCATTCCTGATTATTCATAATCATGGTAGCATCCACATGAATGTAGAAGTGTTCAGAAACATCTTCTATTCTTACTGACAATACAAGTGAAGTGACTCCAAAATGACAGGACATTATTCACCATTCAGTTTCTATTAGGAAAAACATCATCCAAAACACAACCAAGACAAACTGCAAATGAATTCAACAAGTTAGTAGAATCACAAGCTTGATGTAATCACTGCAGGCAAAGTGGAATATGGGACCAAATACTAAACTTTTGACTAAATTAATTTTCCAAATAATTTAGACTTCTTCAAATGGGAGAACTAGATACATAACGTGCTTTCATTTCTAAACAGTAGCTACGTATGAACAACAGGAGATTTGGGGGTCTGTATGGCTTTGTGACGTTTTCCTTCATCATTATTCACAATTCATTTTGAAACAGTGAAACCGATATGTATAAATACCCTCAAATAAAAGGTGACATACTGTACTGTCACCTAATATGAAACATTCTCAAATCCAAAATGCTGGAGCATAGCACCAAATGTAAAACTGTAAGCTTCACTGTCCAAACACATATGGTGTGGACTATGTGTGTCTGGTAAACACATGTGGATCTGGTGAACAGTTATCACTTGTTGACCAACTACAGGAATACTGACCTCAGAGTCTCCAGTTTACAGTGGGGATTCCCCAGTCCAGCAGAGAGCAGCTTCACTCCTGAATCCTTCAGGTCATTGTTACTCAGATCCAGCTCTCTCAGGTGTGAGGGGTTTGAACTGAGAACTGAGGCCAACACTTTACAGGATGTGTCTGTGAGTTTACAGCCAGCGAGTCTGTCAACACAGAAGAAATACAATGACAGACAGGTTGTATTAAAATGTTACACTTAGCTTTCCCTGCTTACACTGTTACCAGTACACAAATAATGTGTTGGGTTTGACCTCAGAGCTGAGACCAGAGAAGCACAGCCTTCCTCTGTGACTAGACAGCCTGACAACCTGCAAAGAGTCAAATCATATTAAAACCACACTGTTTTTATTTGGTGGTGAAAAAAGTGGCAGTATATTTTTTTCAATATATTCAGATATACTGTATCAGTGTTCTGAAACCTGCCAATTCATAAACGAATGTCTCATTATTAGAAATGACAATTTATCAAATTATTGCTTGTACATTTATTGTCTAAATAATTGAGTAGACTGACCAGACCAGTTTAAAAAGCAGTATCAGTCAAAAGAGAGATAGTGAGGTATCAGATTTAGATTGTATTGAGTAAACAGTGTTCACTCAAAATGACACAACGACTATGTTCCAGTTGATCAACATTTACTAAACCGTACTACCACAATACATGGTTACCATGACACTCAGGCCAGGTCCATCAACACTGACACTCCCAGGCGTACTAATAACAGAGTGATATCACCGTAGTAACAGAAATATAGGGAGACTTAAAACATGAACTTAACAATCTCCCACTTTTCACGATGAAAGACAAACAAAACATCAACATAATGAAATTTCCCAAGTATTATTTAAGTTCCTCATTACAAATGGGTTGTGTGACTCAGTTTATATTTGTATTAGTCAAGCTGCCACTTTCCATTACTGAGTGTCTTTAGGAGCACAAGACCGGATGCTCCCTTTTTAGTCAGACAGTCAGCAAGTTGTTCCTTTGTGGTCGACCAGGAAAACAGCTTTGAGGTGTGGAATCACAGTTGTAGCAAAGGTCTGTGAGCCACCCCAGATGAAGTCATCAACATGACAGGCAAGTACTCCAGTCAAGCCAATAGAAAACTGCAGGATCCACTTGTGACATTTTTCCAGCTGTACTCTGCATTGTTGCCTTGACTTTGCTGTACCAGTAGAGTGATGCACCTGCCAGGCCAGACACACACCTTGTTAGTTTCCACAGTGTTCCTTCACCCTTAGCTTCAGGCGGAGGTCAGATGTGAATGTCCCTTGATGCTCTGTTCCCTGCAAAAATGCAGATTTGATGTCTATGGAATTAAGTTTTCATTGTTTCTGGCAGATCACTGTCAGCAGCAATCTGAGTGACTCTGAGGCGCATGTCGGTGAGTCGTTTGGGAGTTGTTTAGCAGCCAGCTCCTCTAAACCTCTAGCCACTAGATGAGTCTTTTGGGAGTTGTTTAGCAGACAGCTCCTCTAAACCTCTAGCCACTAGATGAGTCTTTTGGGAGTTGTTTAGCAGCCAGCTCCTCTAAACCTCTAGCCACTAGATGAGTCGTTTGGGAGTTGTTTAGCAGCCAGCTCCTCTAAACCTCTAGCCACTAGATGAGTCTTTTGGGAGTTGTTTAGCAGCCAGCTCCTCTAAACCTCTAGCCACTAGATGAGTCGTTTGGGAGTTGTTTAGCAGCCAGCTCCTCTAAACCTCTAGCCACTAGATGAGTCTTTTGGGAGTTGTTTAGCAGCCAGCTCCTCTAAACCTCTAGCCACTAGATGAGTCTTTTGGGAGTTGTTTAGCAGACAGCTCCTCTAAACATCTAGCCACTAGATGAGTCGTTTGGGAGTTGTTTAGCAGCCAGCTCCTCTAAACCTCTAGCCACTAGATGAGTCTTTTGGGAGTTGTTTAGCAGCCAGCTCCTCTAAACCTCTAGCCACTAGATGAGTCTTTTGGGAGTTGTTTAGCAGCCAGCTCCTCTAAACCTCTAGCCACTAGATGAGTCGTTTGGGAGTTGTTTAGCAGACAGCTCCTCTAAACCTCTAGCCACTAGACGTGCTTTTGGCACTATTCCAGTTCTTTAAGGGACACACCCACCTTGTTGAGACACATTTCTGGCCAATGTCTTTGACTTCCTGTTATGAATTTTATGAATAATGACTAAATGATGTGTACATTTAACGTAGAACAGTCACTAACAGAATTCTACCCTGTCTTTCTATAATGATAAATCATGTTTGCTCATAAAGGAATGTATGTGTGTGTCGAAAGAGAACGAAGAGGAGCATTAACCTATGTTTGAACAGACCTGGCTGTAACTCTGGAGAGATAAGATAGGACAGGGAGAGCCCTCCAGAGCTCTCGTATCTGTCGGCTGGTTAGTGAAAAACTGTGAGAATACTGAAGAAATATGCAACTCAAACAATCGTCTGTGTGTGTTTTACTGAGGATGGGCCTCTATGAGATAGCACTGACAGAGGAGATTTACGATATCTGTGGGGGATAATAGCCTGAATAGAGTGGTCTGTTAACTATTGTTTGTGTGACCGTGTGTGCATATGAAAGAGGCTGGGTATAAAATGTATGTCTTGCAATCCGGAGGCAGAGCTGTCGTTAATAAACGTTTCTGACTATTGTAGACTGGCCTCTGTCTGTCATTTCAATAAGAACCTTATGAATTCTTGGGTAACAGACAATATTAATTGAAGTTCAGTTTATGAACATTGATAACAAAATTCCTCAAACACAACATTATTCCTCCAATTACTGAGCTCATCTAGTTTAGCTGAGTCAAATGACACATCCTTTGTTTCAAGTATATCATCATTTTGAATATCATTCTGTTTTTCGCCATTTTCCATTGGTTGAAATCTGATAAGTGACTGGTCAGCTGACCCTGTTGTACCAGAAAGTGTAGCTGTGTCAGCGTCGCGTGTATAGGTGGCAAGGAAGTCAGGCGCAGGAGAGTCAAACAGAGTGTAGAATGGAGTCTTTTAATGAAAGTCCCAGCAATCTGCTCCATAACACTCATAAGAAAATCATAATAACAATATGGGTAAGATGACCCGTCGCACACCTATACACATAAACATAACCCTCACAATAAACAATCTCTGACAAAGACATGAGGGGAAACAGAGGGTTAAATACACAATAGATAATGGATGGGATTGAAAACAGGTGTGTGGGAAGACAAGACAAAACAAATGCAAAATGAAAAAATGGATCGATGATGGCTAGAAGACCGGTGACGTCGACCGCCGAACACCGCCCGAACAAGGAGAGGCAACGACTTCGGTAGAAGACGTGACAAGCTGGTTCAGAGTTCTGCAAGTTGGACCATTTCTGGTGTTTTCCTTTGGCTTTTCCTGCTCGTCCAATGACGGTTGCTTTGTGTGGAATATCACTTTCTCTGTCCATGTATTTAACAGTTTGTCCAGTTTTCAGATTGGAACAACCATGCTGTCTTAACACATGTGGCTGTTGTTGAACGTTTTCCTCATTTGAACCCTCAACAGTATTACCAGTGGCATGGTTGAAGGTCTCTGCTCCATTTCCTGTGTCAGTTTCAGTCTCCATATCATTGGATGACACATCTGGTAGGCTTGTGTCTGTCAATGTGTCCTTTTTGTCATTTTCAGTAGGAGGCTGATTCTCAGCAACCTCCATCTTGTTGATAATTTACTTTCTGCAATCTTGAGTGATGCACCTTACAAATGGTGCCTCCGTGCCTCACAAAATATTACCACACCATCTTCGCCAATGACTACTCCCGGTCCTTTCCACTCTTGACAATCAACTCGTTTGTAGTACACTTTGTTTCCAGTCTCGTACCTCTCATCGGTGGGTCAAAGATGTTTCCGCAGAGCCCTGCGAATTCTCTCTGAACTTTTCTCGCTGCATGTAGTGCTGAAAGGTGCTGTTCCACCCCCATGCACTCACACTGGTCCCTTCTAGTGCTGGTGGCTTGTCAACAGAGGGAAGATTAGGGTTCTGCCCCAACACTAGTTGGTATGGGCTGTAACTATGAACATTGTGCATTGAGTTTTTTGCCATCAAGCCCAATCTAGGGCTGTTTTCCAGTCACATCCATTGTCTTGCTTCACTTTAAGAATAATCTCTGAGTGTTTGATTATGTCTCTCCACAAGTCCATTTCTCCATGGACTGTATGCAGCAGTTGTCTTTACTTCCATGTTGAATTTCTCTGCCATTTCTCTTATTTCATTATTATTGAATTCTCCTCCATTGTCACTGTACAATTTCTGTGTCGGGCCATGCACACTTATCCAGGACTGAATGAAGTGCTTGACCATTTCACTGTGTTTCTTTGTATTCACAATGCTTCCAGCACTGAAGCGTGTGAAGTGGTGGATTATGTGAAGATACCACACACTTGGTCCAGGCTCATGTAGATATACAGCCACTGTTTCATTGTACTTGGAAGCCAGTGACAAACTGCTGGTTTGCTGTATTTCTGGAATGTCTCACAACTGTTAACTATCTGCTGTAGAATGGAAACACTCTCATCATTATTCCCAGAACTGCTGAGTCATTTCTGAAGTCTGTCAACTGTAGCGTGTCCAAACTGTTTGTGAAGTCAACAATACTTTGTGTATTTCCTTTGTGTTCATCTTCTCTGTGCTGTCAGAATCTCCATGTGCTCTGTGTCCCTCAGAATCTAATTTTTACATGGACTCTGTGTAATGTCTTTGTCTAAAATGTTTACACAATAGTGGCCTGAGGTAGTAAGTTCAAGGGTCACTGGTTGTTTAAACATCACTGCCTTGTCATTTTTTATAACCAGTACAGCCCCTGCCTTCTTGAAGGAAGCTTTGCTTAAGAAACACAGAATCCAGTGCTCTGATCAAATTTCCCATGCCGTCATCCTTGTTCAAATCCTCAACGGATATTTCCAGTGCTGTATCTCTCGCTCTTCCTTCGAGCGATAATACCACCGAAGTGCTTTTTCTGGTCCAGATTAGTAACCAGTGTCCAGATTAGTAACCAGTGTCCAGATTCCAAGTTAATTTTTCCAACTTTCTTACAACCTCTTCTCGTCGAAGCGAGGTGGCACATTGTAGTTATTAGCCATCCTCTGCTACCAATGTTAACTTAAAATGACACAACAATGATGTTCCAGTTGAACAACGTTTACTTAACCTCTCTGGTATCAGTGGGACGGTAGCGTCCCACCTCGACAACAGCCAGTGAAATTGCAGGGCGCCAAATTCAAAACAACAGAAATCCCATAATTAAAATTCCTCAAACATACAAGATTTATACACCATTTTAAAGATACACTTCTTGTTAATCCAACCACTGTGAAACCATGCAATCATGTTAGGTCAGCACCTAGCCACAGAAAACCATACAGCCATTTTCCTACCAAGGAGAGGTGTCACAAAAGGCAGAAATAGAGTTCAAATTAATCACTTACCTTTGATGATCTTCATCTGATGGCACTCCCAGGTCTCTTGTTAGACAACAAATGTTAGTTTTGTTCGATAAAGTCTATCATTTATGTCCAAATACCTCCTTTTTGTTCGCACGTTTAGTCCAGTAATCCAAAATGCACACGGCGCGATCACAAAGTCTAGACGAAAAGTCAAAAAAGTGATATTACATTTTGTAGAAACATGTCAAACGATGTATAGAATCAATCTTTAGGATGTTTTTAACATAAATCTTCAATAATATTCCAACTGGACAATTCCTTTGTCTTTAGAAAGGAAAAGGAACGGCGCTTGTGCTCACGGCTTTCAACCAGACCACTGGTTCAAACAAACAACAGAGGCTACAACAAAACATGCTAACCTCTCACCATTACCAATAACAGAGGCTACAACAAAACATGCTAAACTCTCACCATTACCAATAACAGAGACTACAACAAAACATGCTAACCTTTCACCATTACCAATAACAGAGGCTACAACAAAACATACTAACCTCTCACCATTACCAATAACAGAGGCTACAACAAAACATACTAACCTCTCACCATTACCAATAACAGAGGCTACAACAAAACATGCTAACCTCTCACCATTACCAATAACAGAGGCTACAACAAAACATGCTAACCTCTCACCATTACCAATAACAGAGGCTACAACAAAACATGCTAACCTCTCAACATGACCAATAACAGAGACTACAACATAATATGCTAACCTCTCACCATTACCAATAACAGAGGCTACAACAAAACATGCTAACCTCTCACCATTACCAATAATAAAGGCTACAACAAAACATGCTAACCTCTCAACATGACCAATAACAGAGACTACAACATAACATGCTAACCTCTCACCATTACCAATAACAGAGGGGGTCTGATCTTTGTGCATCTAACTTTCTCATTCATCATCATTCTCGATTCATTCATGATTATTCATAATCATGGTAGCATGTAGAATGTAGAAGTGTTCAGAAACATCTTCTATTCTTACTGACAATACAAGTGAAGTGACTCCAAAATGACAGGACATTATTCACCACTCAGTTTCTATTAGGAAAAACATCATCCAAAACACAACCAAAACAAACTGCAAATGCATTCAACATCCTGTGGTGAAACGACTGCTGTGCTGGTATTGGGAAACAGCTTTCGTCCTGTGTTTTTGTGTGTGTGTGTGTGTCCAGTGTGTGTGTGTGTGTTTCCAGTGTGTGTGTGTGTGTTTCCAGTGTGTCCAGTGTGTGTGTGTGTCCAGACTGGCCACCCCTCATAGCCTGGTTCCTCTCTAGGTTTCTTCCTAGGTTTTGGCCTTTCTAGAGAGTTTTTCCTAGCCACCGTGCTTCTACACCTGCATTGCTTGCTGTTTGGGGTTTTAGGCTGGATTTCTGTACAGCACTTTGTATATCAGCTGATGTAAGAAGGGCTATATAAATACATTTGATTTGACTTGTATGTGTGTGTGTGTCCAGTGTGTCCAGTCTGTGTTTGAGAGGACACACACACTGGACACACACACAGTCAGCATATAACTTTGTCCAAGTGTTGGTACGAATGTTTGTCTTAACTAGCCTGATAAGTCAAACATGTCTGATATGAACATTGACATAAACCCTCTACATACTTGAGTTTCTCCAGTCTGCAGTGTGGATCCTCCAGTTCAGCAGAGAGCAGTCTGACTCCTGAGTCTCCTGGGTGATTGTAGCTCAGATCCAGCTCTCTCAGGTGTGAGGGGTTTGACCTCAGAGCTGAGACCAGAGAAGCACAGCCTTCCTCTGTGACTAGACAGCCTGACAGCCTGCAAAGAGTATAATCATATTTAAATCACACTGCTATTCTTTGGTGGTGAAAATAGTGGCAGTATATTTTTCAACATATTCAGATATATCAGTGTCCTGAAACCTGCCATATCTATTCATAAATGAATGTATCATTATTATAAATTATCATAATATTACTTGTAGAGAGAAAAATGTATAGTACGAATATTTGAGTAGACTGACCAGACCAGTTTAAAAAGCAGTATCAGTCAAAAGACAGACAGTGAGGTATCATATTTAGATTGTATTGAGTATACAGTCCACACCATATCTATTTTGACAGTGAAGCTAACATTTTAAATGTGGCTCTATACTCCAACATTTTGGATTTTAGATCAAATGTTGTTTCATATGAGGTGACAGTATATAATGTCACCTTTTATTTGAGGGTATTTTCATACATATCTGTTTCACCGTTTAGAACTGAAAGCAGTCATAGTGTATTAAAGTCAAAAGTTGAGTATTTGGTTGTAAACTCGTTGGAAGCATTTGCAGGTTGTTTTGGTTGTGTTTTGGGTTTGTTTGTTGGGTTATGAATTTCCCAATAGTAACTGAATGGTGGATGATGATTGGAGTAATTTTCTGTCTATGTGAGTATATGACATGTTTCTAATCACTACTAAATTAATCCTGATGATGCCATGATTAAGAAAAACCATGAATGAATTATTAATAAGAATGAGTGAGAAAGTTACAGAGGCTACAACAAAACATGCTAACCTCTCACCATTACCAATAACAGAGGCTACAACAAAACATGCTAACCTCTCACCATTACCAATAACAGAGGCTACAACAAAACATGCTAACCTCTCACCACCAATAACAGAGGGGGTATGATAGAGAGAATACAGTAGACGGCACACGTCAAACGTGTGATTTATGACCCTACATGATGGGTCAGGTGTGTATGCCCATATATGGGCATCCTGCAGGACATCCTGCCTTCCGTTCTCACTGTAGGGGGAGGGTGTTTATTTAACCAGATAGTGCATCTGTTCCTTTGAAGCTGTCGTGATAATTGATGTGTAGGGACCTCGTTGAACTGGGGGATGTGTTTCAACATTTCAAAGAGTATGGCCCCCACCCTGTTGTGGGGGCCACTGTCAAAATAGATATGGTGTGGACTGTATACTCAATACAATCTAAATATGATACCTCACTGTCTGTCTTTTGACTGATACTGCTTTTTAAACTGGTCTGGTCAGTCTACTAAGGGCTGTTGTCTATGAAACAGGAATGTCCGGGGTTATTGGGGGGCAGACGCATTATAAATAAACCCCAGAACACCAAAGAGGAAATTAAAATAAACCCAGAACACTAAACAACAAATTAAACATGTCTCCTAGGCCAATTGTAGATGTACTGTGTTCCTCGTGCCAAGAACACAATGACAAAAACATAGAGGACATTCTGTTTGAGGCCCCTGAATGTTTTAAAGGAGTGCTGGATATGAATGATGGACATATGGGTTACATTTTCCAACCGGAGGATTCAACTGTGAAGATTTTCACATACAGCGGCCACAGCCCCCTTTTATCAAACAAAACCCGGGAGTCTTTCTCATGCGCTGCATATGAGAGCATGGCTTAACTTCATGTGGGTACCTGGCCAACATCCGGTGAAATTGCAGAGCGCCAAATTCAAATGAAATTACGATACATATTTAACTTTCATGAAATCACAAGTGTAATACATCAAAATAAAGCTTAACTTGTTGTTAATCCAGCCCCTGTCTCAGATTTCAAAAAGGCTTTACGGCGAAAGAAAACCATGCGATTATCTGAGGACAGCGTTCAGCACACAAAACATTACATACAGTTACCAGCCAAGTAGATTAGTCACGAAAGTCAGAAATAGCAATAAAGTTAATCACTTACCTTTGATGGTCTTCATATGGTTGCACTCACAAGACTCCAAGTTACCCAATAAATGTTTGTTTTGTTCGATAAAGTCCCTCTTTATATCCAAAAACCTCCATTTGTTGGCGCGTTTTGTTCAGGAATCCAATGGCTCAAAGGCAGTCACAAAAGGCAGATGAAAATTCCAAATAGTACCGGTAAAGTTCGTAGAAACATGTCAAACGATGTTTATAATCAATCCTCTGGTTGTTTTTAGCCTAAATAATCAATAATATTTCAACCAGACAATAGCGTCGTCAATATAAAAGAAAAACAAGAAAGGCGCGCTCTCGGTCTTGCGCAGCATACAGCTCTTGGGACATCCCACTATCCACTCACTCAAAGTCATTCTCCCTAATTTTTCAGAACAAAAGCCTGAAACACTGTTTAAAGACTGTTCACAACTAGTGGAAGCCATAGGGAATGAAATCTGGGCCATATCCCTTTAAAATGGTGGATAGGCTTTCATTGGAAAAACAGCCATTTCAAAATAATGGCACTCCCTGGATGAATTTCTCAGGTTTTCACCTGCCATTTCAGTTCTGTTATATTCACAGACATTATTTTAACAGTTTCAGAAACTTTGGAGTGTTTTCTATCCGAATCTACCAATTATAGGCATATCCTAACTTTTGGGCCTGAGTAGCAGGCAGTTTACTTTGGGCACGCTTTTCATCCGGAGGTGAAAATGGTCCCCCCTACCCTAGTGAGGTTTTAAGATACAGCCCGGGCTATGCCAGATCAAACACGCCCTGAGTGGAAGTATGCGGGCGAGATGATTTGAATGGCGTATAGTCCAGACTCCAAAGTGACAATTTTAGCATGTGAACAATATGGTAGCTCAAATGCTACAAAATCGGTTATCATATGTATTTTCCAAATGGATGTGAACTATTTTATGCCTGTGTTAAGCTTTCGATTATCATATATTCCTGGCCATGATGCAACATGATGAAACAGCTGGACAATTACATCGCTGGGCACTTCTATCCTTAAGACAGACCCGGGGTCTAAATGCAAGACGTTTGATCTATCCTGGTAAAGAAAACTTACGGAACCTGGAGGGTGCGCGATATCGTGCAGGGAAGAGACCCTGTCAGGAAGATGGTGAATTAGAAAAGGATGGGTGTCTGGGTTAAACATATAGCCGTCCCCTTTATCTGTAAGAAAGGAATAGTACAATTGTTTAACTAATAATAGCATGTTTAAAAGGTCTTTAGAAAAAAATAAAGGGTTTTAAAATTGTATCTCACCTTTAACGAATGGAATATCCGGCTCTCTCTCTCTCAGTCTGTCTCGGAAAAATGCTGCAGGAAAGACGCGTGTGTGCGTTTCAAAACAATGGGTTTTTCGGGGGGGGTGTCTGCAGTTGTTTTCAAACATTGTTT
Organism: Salvelinus fontinalis; assembly: GCF_029448725.1. Taxonomy (NCBI): domain Eukaryota; kingdom Metazoa; phylum Chordata; class Actinopteri; order Salmoniformes; family Salmonidae; genus Salvelinus; species Salvelinus fontinalis. The sequence goes on along the minus strand of NW_026600399.1, from coordinate 203,987 downwards.
TTTAATTTTATATGAATACAGTCTTTCCTACAACAGACAGTTATAAATATAAGCATTTAAAAGGTATTAAAGTGTTTTTACTGTGCTGTAATAATATCTATTGTCACGTTCCTGACCTTATTTGCTTTGTTTAGTATGTGTTTTAGTGGTCAGGACGTGAGCTGGGTGGGCATTCTATGTTTTGTGTTTCTATGTTGGGTTAATTGTATTTGCCTGATATGGTTCTCAATCAGGGGCAGGTGTTTTACGTTTCCTCTGATTGAGAACCATATTAAGGTAGGCTGTTCTCACTGTTTGTTTGTGGGTGATTGTCTTCCGTGTCAGTTTATGTACCACACGGGACTGTTTCGTTTTGTCTATGTCTAAACGTTAGTAGCTTGTGTATGCACTTTCGTTTTGTAGCTTCACGGTCGTTTGTTTTGTTAGTTTGTAAAGTGTTTCGTTTCGTGTTCATCTGCTTCTCTCATTAAAAAGAGGATGTATTTATATCACGCTACACCTTGGTCCACTCATTCACCAAAAGACGATCGTGACATCTATATATATTTATCGGATGTATAAATTATTATTTATTTTTTTGTATGTGTATAAAAACATTCTGGCTTGGTTAAAAATGTTTTAACTAATTATGACATGTTTTAAAAGGTCTCTACTAAATATTTATAATTAAATAAAGGGTTTTAAAATTGTGTCTCACCTTTTAACGAAAGGAATCTGTCTTTTCTCTCTCCCAGCGTGTCTCAGAGAAAGGCTTTCAGGAAAGATGTGTGTGTGCGTGTGCGGGCGTGTGTGTGTTTCAAAACAATGTTTTTTTCGGGGTTGTGTGTCTATGTGTGTGTGTCTCTTCAATTGTGCTTGAAACAATATCAGCACTATCGGAGTCACAACTAGTGGTTGTCTCCAAAAACAACAGGTGTTATTTCCTGGGCTGTAGGAAGCAAAAGGCAATCCCAACAACCAGCATAGAAAATGTCTAGACACCCCTAAGGTTTAAAAACAATGTTTTTTTTCTAAACAATATCGGCACTATAGATTAATTTGCAGAGGCTCTCTCCAGAAAAAACGGTCAAACAACAATAAACCAACCCCACAGGTCTGTACATTTGTTCCATACATTTGCGCCGTTAGGACACAGCGGCTCATCTGAAAAGTATTTTCCAGCTTTTCTGCAAGTCTTTACACATGGAGAATTTTGAAGTTGAGGATTTGGAATTAGTATATCAGATTTCTATGTGTGCATGAGGTAGTTTGTGGTAAATGTATGATATTACAAAATTACTGCACCGTTTGTAACACCCTCTCTCTAATATTAAACCGGTGTTATATGTTTTACAAATATTCTTAAAGGGGTGGACATCGATTTTTCAGGTATGTATTTATGTCAATTGTATGTTCTTTTTTTAAAGTTAAAATGTATATATTTCATATAAATATATGTTAATATTATTTAAAAAACAGGATACCCGACAATTATAAATCTGCTACCTGGAATAATTGATTTGGATCATCCAACATTAGATGAGAAACCCAAGGTGCAAACCGAAACCGGTTCTTCTTTACTCAGCCCGTCACCATCACGCTATTTTTGACGTAAGGCCAAAAATAAAAAGCGTAATAATATTTATACATTAAAACAAAAAGTGTGTACCCTATTTTAAAAGCTAATCTTGTGTTTACAGCGGACAACCCCGAACATGATGCATTATTCTGAACGACTTCGGAGGAGCAGATGAAACAGACGGTGTTCTACTCCAAACACCCCAAGAAGCGTAGCTTTAACAAACAGATACACACCCCCGGGAACCTCAAGCCAATCGCTACATAATCTAGCATTTACGTTGCATCACAGTCCTTCAAGACTCCACACTACTTTGGCACAAGTGCATCGCGCCGAATCACCCCGGCCCGAGAAGGGCTACTGGTCTGAAAACGCACAGATTCAAGAACATCAAATCAAATCAAATGTATTTATATAGCCCTTCGTACATCAGCTGATATCTCAAAGTGCTGTACAGAAACCCAGCCTAAAACCCCAAACAGCAAGCAATGCAGGTGTAGAAGCACGTTGGCTAGGAAAAACTCCCTAGAAAGGCCAAAACCTAGGAAGAAACTTAGAGAGGAACCAGGCAATGAGGGGTGGCCAGTCCTCTGGAGGTGGAGATTATAATAGAACATGGCCAAGATGTTCAAATTTTCATAAATGACCAGCATGGTCAAATAATAATAATCACAGTAGTTGTCGAGGGTGCAGCAAGTCAGCACCTCAGGAGTAAATGTCAGCTGGCTTTTCATAGCAGATAATTTGCGCTCTATGGATACGGTATGACCCCATTATACATTTTTTATTAGTTATACATTTTTTTGATGGAATGTGTTATTAAAACAATGTCAAATAATGTTGTTTTTTTCAGACTACAACGATACAAACCCTGCAGAATCTGCAAAGCCAGAGGAAAAAGGGTTAGGACCCGCGGTATCCAGGATTCCTCAGAACAGCACGTGTCAAAAAACTGTTGAGGTTTATTTTACTAGGCAAGTCAGTTAAGAACAAATTATTATTTTCAATGACGGCCTAGGAACAGCGGGTTAACTGCCTGGTTCAGGGGCAGAACGACAGACTTGTACTTTGTCAGCTCGGGGATTCGAACTTGCAACCTTTCGGTTACTAGTCCAAAGCTCTAACAACTAGGCTACCCTGCCCGCCCTGAGTTAATTTAACTATATATATATATTGTTAATATATTAATCTATCTGAAATGTATTTTAACACTTGTATATAATATATATTTTATTTTTAATACCCTATTTTGTATATATTTTTCTTTCAGACTCCTCCCCGGCGTATACCGACATAGAAGGCCCAATATGGCGAGAGGATGTGGTCGAGGAAGAATTCGGCGCACAGGACATACCTAGTAAAACATTGAAACAGGATCATTTCAATGCTTTAAATGACAATTCTGAGGTAGACGATTTGTTGCTGAATGAGGCAGCCAGACAGCTTGATACAGCCAATTCTGAGGTAGAAACAATATTCAATCACGATATTCTAAAACTGGAGGACACCGAATTTTCCGATATGTCTTTATGTCAATTGTATGTATTTTTATGATAAAATGTACATATTATGTATAAATATATTTTAAAAACCTCTACTTCATCACCCTCCCGGATCCGGGATCCTCCTCATCAAAAAAGCTGACTAGCATAGCCTAGCCTAACGGGACAGGGATATCATATAATATAATTTTCATGAAATCACAAGTCCAATACAGCAAATGAAAGATAAACATCTTGTGAATCCAGCCATCATTTCCAATTTTAAATGTTTTACAGCGAAAACACAATATGTATTTCTATTAGCTAACCACAATAGCCAAACACACAACCGGGTATTTTCACCATGTTTCCACCGCATAGGTAGCTTTCACAAAACCGACAAAATAGAGATAAAATTAATCACTAACCTTGAACAACTTCATCAATGACAGTCTTATAACATGTTAAACAATACATTTATGTTTTGTTCGAAAATTTGCATATTTGAGGTATAAATCATAGTTTTACATTGCAGCCACCATAAAAAATAGCACCAAAGCAGCCGGAATAATTACAGAGAGCAACGTGAAATACATAAATACTCATCATAGAACATTTATGAAAAATACATGGTGTACAGCAAATGAAAGATAAACATCTTGTGAATCCAGCCAATATTTCCGATTTTTTAAGTGTTTTACAGCGAAAACACAATATAGAATTATATTAGCTTACCACAATAGCCAAACACACAAAGGCATTTATTCACCGCAAAGGTAGCTTTCGCAAAAATCAGCAATCGATATAAAATTAATCACTAACCTTTGGACAAGTTCATCAGAGGACAGTCTTATAACATCATGTTATACAGTACATTTATGTTTTGTTTGAAAATGTGCATATTTAGAGCTTCAAATCGTGGTTATACGTTGTGAATACGTAGCAACATTTCCCCAGAATGTCCGGAGATATTTTGGACACTCACCTAATCTGACCAAAGAACTCATCATAAACTTTACATAAAAATACTTGTTGTATGGCAAATGAAAGATACACTGGTTCTTAATGTAACCGCTGTGTTCGATTTAAAAAAATAACTTTACCACAACATACAGCTTGGGTTATTGTGAGACAGCGCTCACCAACACGGCGGAGAATAGGCATCAACATATTACACAGAAATACGAAATAACATCATAAATGTTTTCTTACTTTTGCTAAGCTTCCATCAGAATGTTGTACAAGGAGTACTATTTCCAGAATAAATCGTTGTTTGGTTTTAGAATGTCCATTTCTTCTGTCGAATTAGCAACCTTGGCTAGCATTGTGAAGCGAACATTCCCATCCTCTCTTGGCGCAAAGAAGGGAAAATTCCAAAAGTCCCATTAAACTTTGAATAAACTGATATATTGGTATACTGGTATTGAGATAAACTTTTGTTATTGACCAAATACTTATTTTCCACCATAATTTGCAAATAAATTCATAAAAAATCCTACAATGTGATTTTCTGGATTTTTTTTCCTAATTTTGTCTGTCATAGTTGAAGTGTACCTGTGATGAAAATTGCAGGCCTCTCTCATATTTTTAAATGGGAGAACTTGCACAATTGGTGGCTGACTAAATACTTTTTTGCCCCACTGTATGTCAAAATAGCTCCTTTTGTTAGCGCGTTCAGTCCAGTAATCCACATTCATGACGCGCATTCACTAGTTTCAGACGAAATGTCAAAAAGTTCCGTTACAGTCCGTAGAAACATGTCAAACGATGTATAGAATCAATCTTTAGGATGTTTTTAACATTAATGTTCCAACCGGAGAATTCCTTTGTCTGTAGAAAAGCAATGGAATGCGAGGTAACTTTCACATGGACGCGCGTCACGAGCTCAAGGCATTCTGGCAGACCTCTGACTTATTCCCCTTTCATACGGCCCCTCTTCACAGTAGAAGCATTAAACAAGGTTCTAGAGACTGTTGACATCTAGTGGAAGCCTTACGAAGTGCAACATGACCAATATCCCACTGTATCTTCAACAGGGAGTGAGTTGAAAAACGACCAACCTCAGATTTCCCACTTCCTGGTTGGATTTTTTCTCAGGTTTTTGCCTGCCATATGAGTTCTGTTATACTCACAGACACCATTCAAACAGGTTTAGAAACTTCAGAGTGTTTTATATACTAATAATATGCATATGTTAGCAACTGGGACTGAGTAGCAAGCAGTTTACTCTGGGCACCTTATTCATCCAAGCTACTCAATACTACCCCCAGCCATAAGTTAAGATATAATGGCTGCTGTAGAAGGTTTTGATCCCAGGTTGCAACTACCATTTACGGCCTTAATCGCAGGCCCATCCAAAAAACTTGTAAAACTTGTTTTGTAAAAAGTATTTTAGAGAATTCTGAACATGTATTATCTCAGAAACCTGACAATATTGTGTGGTGTTATTCATGTTACCAACATTTGTATGATGAGCTGTTGAAGAAAATAAAAATCAAGTTTGTTGAAGGAATACCCGCATCCCTGTCTGATGATGAAATTTAACCTCCTCATAAAAACAATCTGCTGGTTTTGGACAATATGCCGGTAGACATCCTGAAATTGCACGAGCTTTTACCCAATATACTCATAATCGAAACCTGTCCATGCTTTACTTGGTACAAAATGTGTTTCACCAAGGTAAAAATAGCCGTACCATTAGTTTGAATGCCAATTACATGATTTTGTTCAAAAACCCTAGAGACAAACTACAAATAAACACTCTAGCTCAGCAGATGTACCCTGGAAGGAAATCCTACTTTATGGAGAGCTATGAGGACGCTAACAAAGCGCCATTTTCTTATTTAATCGTGGATTTAAAATAAAATACTTCAGAACACCTGAGGCTCCGAACAGGCTTGTTCCCGTGGGAGTGGCCGGCGGTTTGCATTCCTAAAAAGTAACCGATATGTCTCTGTGTTTAAAAAGAAACCTACCGCTCTTGAGAACCCTAGTTGGTGCTACCCCTAAAGAACGGAAGGCCATCTTGGGTCACTGTTCTTCAGATCTCATATTATCCCTATGTGAGATTGCTTTGAATCTTCTCAAAGGACGCATTCCACTCACCCTGACCCAATTAAAACAATTAAAGAGCCAAAAGACCGCGATCAAACTCTTTGCCAATAAAAGGGCCAGTCTTCAAAAGAAAAGACATAACATACAACAGTCTGGGGGTTTGTATAGCTGGGGGTTTGTATAGCCTTTACTAAGTATAGCTGTGCCCTTCATCACCAGCCTTATTGCTGCCAGACGTGGGGTTTGAACACTGAGTGTGATGGCAAATAAAATGTACTTGGTGCTTCAACAAGAGTTGGATAGACTTAAACAGCAATTACAGGATCCTGAAAATATCATACTGTCACGTTCCTGACCTGTTTTCTGTTGTTTTGTATGTGTGTGACGGTCAGGGCGTGAGTGTTGGGTGGGCAGTCTATGTTTGCTGTTTCTATGTTGGTTTTGGGTTGTCTGGTATGGCTCTTAATTAGAGGCAGGTGTTTTGCGTTTTCCTCTAATTGAGAGTCATATTAAGGTAGGTTGTTCTCACTGTTTGTTGGTGGGTGATTGTCTCCTGTGTCGTCGATGTATGTACCATACGGGACTGTTTGGCTGTTCGTTCGTTTTGATGTAGTCTGTTCCTGTCCGTGAGTTCTACGTTTAGTTAGTTTAATTCATGTTCAGGTTTCGTCTACGTCGTTTTCTTGTTTTGTAATTTTGTAAGTGTTTGTTTTTGTGTTGCCATCGTTTCAAATAAAGAGATGGCTTATTTCCCTAATGCTGCGTATTGGTCCACTGATCCTTCTCTCCTCTCCTCATCTGAGGAAGAGGAGGACAACAGCCCTTACAGAATCACCCACCAACCTAGGACCAAGCGGCAAGGGAATGCTCAACAGAGCAACCAGGACTTCTGGACTTGGGAGGAGATCCTGGACGGTAGAGGACCCTGGGCTCAGCCAGGGGAATATCGCCGTCCCAAGGAGGAGAAGGAGGCAGCCACAGCCCAGGAGCGCTGGTATGAGGAGGCAGCGCGGCGACGCGGTTGGGAGCCCGTGAGTCAGACCCAAAAATTTCTTGGGGGGGGGCACACGAGGAGTGTGGCAAAGCCGGGTAGGATACCTGAGCCAACTCCCCGTGCTTACCGTGGAGGTAGAAGGCGTCGTACAGGTAAGACACCGTGTTATGCGGTAAAGCGCACGGTGTCCCCAGTACGCGTGCTTAGCCCAGTGCGGGCTATACCACCTTGCCGCACTGGGAGGGCTAGGTTGGGCATCGAGCCGGATGTCATGAAGCCGGCCCAACGCATCTGGCCACCAGTGCGTCTCCTCGGGCCGGCGTACATGGCACCAGCCTTACAGGTGGTGTCCCCGGTTCGCCTGCATAGCCCAGTGCGGGCTATTCCACCTCGCCGCACTGGCAGGGCTACGGGGACCATTCAACCTGGTAAGGTTGGGGAGGCTCGGTGCTCAAGAGCACGTGTCCTCCTTCACGGTCCGGTATACCCGGTGCCACCTCCAAGTACCAGTCCACCGGTGGCAGCCCCCCGCACCAGGCTGTCTCTCCGGGTTCTCTCTCCAGCTGTTTCCTCCTCTCCAGCGCAGCCAGTGCCTATACCACGCACCAGGCTGTCTCTCCTTCTCCTCCCTACAGAGCCGTCCTGCCATGACCAGCCAGAGCCGTCCTGCCATGACCAGCCAGAGCCGTCCTGCCATGACCTGCCAGAGCCGTCCTGCCATGACCTGCCAGAGCCGTCCTGCCATGACCTGCCAGAGCCGTCCAGCCAGGACCTGCCAGAGCCGTCCAGCCAGGACCTGCCAGAGCCGTCCAGCCAGGACCTGCCAGAGCCGTCCAGCCAGGACCTGCCAGAGCCGTCCAGCCAGGACCTGCCAGAGCCGTCCAGCCAGGACCTGCCAGAGCCGTCCAGCCAGGACCTGCCAGAGCCCCTCAGCCAGGACCTGCCAGAGCCCCTCAGCCAGGACCTGCCAGAGCCCCTCAGCCAGGACCTGCCAGAGCCCCTCAGCCAGGACCTGCCAGAGCCCCTCAGCCAGGACCTGCCAGAGCCCCTCAGCCAGGACCTGCCAGAGCCCCTCAGCCAGGACCTGCCAGAGCCCCTCAGCCAGGACCTGCCAGAGCATCTCAGCCGGGACCTGCCAGAGTATCTCAGCCGGGACCTGCCCCTTGTCCCGGTGCTGCCCCTTGTCCCGGTGCTGCCCCTTGTCCCGGTGCTGCCCCTTGTCCCGGTGCTGCCCCTTGTCCCGGTGCTGCCCCTTGTCCCGGTGCTGCCCCTTGTCCCGGTGCTGCCCCTTGTCCCGGTGCTGCCCCTTGTCCCGGTGCTGCCCCTTGTCCCGGTGCTGGCCGTTCATTTAGGGGATGTTAGTTTGAGGGTGGTCATTGGGAGGGGAAGACAGAAGCGGGGAGTGACTATGGTGGTGTGGGGACAGCGTCCGGAGCCTGAGCCACCACCGTGGTCAACTGCCCACCCAGACCCTCCCCTGGACTTTGTGCTGGTGCGCCCGGCGTTCGCACCTTGAGGGGGGGGTTCTGTAACGTTCCTGACCTGTTTTCTGTTGTTTTTGTATGTGTATGTTGGTCAGGGCGTGAGTTTTGGGTGGGCAGTCTATGTTTGCTGTTTCTATGTTGGTTTTGGGTTGCCTGGTATGGCTCTTAATTAGAGGCAGGTGTTTTGCGTTTTCCTCTAATTGAGAGTCATATTAAGGTAGGTTGTTCTCACTGTTTGTTTGTGGGTGATTGTCTCCTGTGTCAGTATGTTACGCTACACGGGACTGTTCCGGGTTTTGTTAGTTCGTTCGTTTTATGTAGTCTGTTTTCCTGGTTCATGCGTTCTACACGTTGTATGTAAGTTCCTGTCCAGGTCTGTCTACATTCGTTTATTTGTTTTGTAATTATTCAAGTGTTTGTCGTGTTTTTCCGTTTTGTACATTAAATCAATATGTATTCACAACCCGCTGCATTTTGGTCAAATCCCTGCTACTCCTCTTCGGATGAGGAGAAGGAGGAAGCCCGTTACACATACAAACAGAGGAAAATTATTTGGATACGGGCATGAAGGATATTTTGAACCAAAAAGAATTGAACCCGTATGATAAGGTCCAAAAATACACAAACCTCTTGCAAAGGTATTTGGCCTTGGTAAAACAAGGTGAGACCAACCATTTAACGCTTCCCTACCGGACCCTTTAAAAGATGACGTGCCTAGAGAGAGCCAAGCCCCTGTAATGCCTGGACCGGTGATCTTACCGGTTGAAGATCAAATGCCTGTTGAAGATAACGTTATGCATGACATGTTGACACATGTTCCGGCACGTAACAGGAAAAATGTTATATACATTACTTGGAATGACAAAGGAGAGTTTATCCTTCAGGGCTCTGTTGTCAGAGGTTCACATATGACTTGCTTAAAAGTACCACAGCAGCCCACAAGGTTGCTGATGTCAGAAGACCTCCTGGGTGGCGTCAGTTTCTTAAAACCCTGGCAGTCCTCAACATTCCCCTATCAGGTACCAAACTATAAGCTTCACCACCAGATTGTTGATGATAGAAGACCTCCTGGGTGGAGTCAGTTTCTTAAAGCCCTGCAGTCCTCACCAACAGATTCAAACTTTAAAACAAAAACCTTCAACGAGCTACAGCACTCCGAAAGATGTTCTAACAACCCCTCCCCCCTTTGAAAGGGCTGATAACTCAATCATGGATGAGTCCTCAGGGTGGTTAGACTTTTGAATTACTTTTTTGAATGACTATGATTAAATTTAATAAATTGTATTTGATAAAATTATACAACTTAACATTTGTCACATTCTTGAAACATTTTACTTGATTACAGGGTCTTAAAGGACACATACTTGAACACTTTTGATATTTTCTAACAAAACAATCTACGACGCTATCATTACTTCTTAAATCATCATTATAAAGAGACATAACATCTTCAAAAGAAACTCGACGGGCTCTTTGGCACAGATAGAATACACAGTGTTGACCACATGTAGAATACACAGTGTTGACCACATGTAGAATACACAGTGTTGACAACATGTAGAATACACAGTGTTGACAACATGTAGAATACACAGTGTTGACAACATGTAGAATACACAGTGTTGACAACATGTAGAATACACAGTGTTGACAACATGTAGAATACACAGTGTTGACAACATGTAGAATACACAGTGTTGACAACATGTAGAATACACAGTGTTGACCACATGTAGAATACACAGTGTTGACAACATGTAGAATACACAGTGTTGACAACATGTAGAATACACAGTGTTGATAACATGTAGAATACACAGTGTTGACCACATGTAGAATACACAGTGTTGACAACATGTAGAATACACAGTGTTGACAACATGTAGAATACACAGTGTTGACAACATGTAGAATACACAGTGTTGACCACATGTAGAATGTAGAATTGACATCCGGTTTGGGGCGAGCGGTCGCATTTGCATTCGCTCTGCAGGTAGTATAACTTTTATAACTTTTCATTACATTTCATTATAGTACAACGATTTAATTTGTCCAACCTTAGCAATTTCTTCTTAACTAGCTACATAGCCGTCTGTGTATCAAAGATAACTGCGTAATTATCGTATTTCGTCGTCTCGTTGTCCACTGCTATCTGCCAGCAGCTAGCAAACGTCCACCGTCTACCGAATAGTAGTATAACTTTTCATTACATTTCATTATAGTACAACGGTCTGATTTTCATTTTCATTACAGTACAACGGTTTGATTTGTTTGATCTTAGCTAGCTACATAGCCGTCTTTTATCAAACATAATTGCGTCGTTATTGAGGTTCGCTAGCGAGCTATTTTCGTTCGAAATTAACGCAACGTAGCCAACACTGCTAGCTAGCCAGCTTGCCACCGAAGAGCATTGTAGAAACGATTACAATACAACGGAACGACTTGTTTTGTGTAGTGTTAGCTAGCTACATAGTTTTCTTTGCTAGCTTTGTATCTAAGATAATTGTGTAACTTTGAGTAATTATCGGTTAGCTAGCCAGCTAGTTTCGCCTGCCGCGCTGCTGTCCTCCTACCTAGCCAACACTGCTAGCTAACACTGCTAGCTAGCCAACTTCTACCGAATAGCAGCACTGTAGAAACTTACATTACAACGGAACGACTTGATTAGCGTAGTGTTAGCTAGTTGTCTTTGCTGTCCTTGTATCCATGATAATTGTGTAGTTTAGAGAAATTTAGAGAAACTGTCGAGGTCACCTAGCCAGCTTCACTTTCAACAACGCAGCTACTGCTAGCCAGGCTACTTCACCAGCCAGCAGTACTATATCATTTTAGTCAATAAGATTTGTAATTTTATTGATTTTTTGCTACGTAAGCTTAACTTTCTGAACATTCGAGACGTGTAGCCCACTTGTCATTCTAATCTCCTTTGCTTTAGCGTAGCCTCTTCTGTAGCCTGTCAAATATGTGTCTGTCTATCCCTGTTCTCTCCTCTCTGCACAGACCATACAAACGCCTCACACCGCGTGGCCGCGCCCACCCTAACCTGGTGGTCCCAGCCCGCACGACCCACGTGGAGTTCCAGGTCTCCGGTAGCCTCTGGAACTGCCGATCCGCGGCCAACAAGGCAGAGCTCATCTCAGCCTATGCGTCCCTCCAGTCCCTCGACTTCTTGGCACTGACGGAAACATGGCTCACCACAGATAACACTGCTACTCCTACTGCTCTCTCTTCGTCTGCCCACGTGTTCTCGCACACCCCGAGAGCTTCTGGTCAGCGGGGTGGTGGCACCGGGATCCTCATCTCTCCCAAGTGGTCATTCTCTCTTTCTCCCCTTACCCATCTGTCTATCGCCTCCTTTGAATTCCATGCTGTCACAGTTACCAGCCCTTTCAAGCTTAACATCCTTATCATTTATCGCCCTCCAGGTTCCCTTGGAGAGTTCATCAATGAGCTTGATGCCTTGATAAGCTCCTTTCCTGAGGACGGCTCACCTCTCACAGTTCTGGGTGACTTTAACCTCCCCATGTCTACCTTTGACTCATTCCTCTCTGCCTCCTTCTTTCCACTCCTCTCCTCTTTTGACCTCACCCTCTCACCTTCCCCCCCTACTCACAAGGCAGGCAATACGCTTGACCTCATCTTTACTAGATGCTGTTCTTCCACTAACCTCATTGCAACTCCCCTCCAAGTCTCCGACCACTACCTTGTATCCTTTTCCCTCTCGCTCTCGTCCAACACTTCCCACACTGCCCCTACTCGGATGGTATCGCGCCGTCCCAACCTTCGCTCTCTCTCCCCCGCTACTCTCTCCTCTTCCATCCTATCATCTCTTCCCTCTGCCCAAACCTTCTCCAACCTATCTCCTGATTCTGCCTCCTCAACCCTCCTCTCCTCCCTTTCTGCATCCTTTGACTCTCTATGTCCCCTATCCTCCAGGCCGGCTCGGTCCTCCCCTCCCGCTCCGTGGCTCGACGACTCATTGCGAGCTCACAGAACAGGGCTCCGGGCAGCCGAGCGGAAATGGAGGAAAACTCGCCTCCCTGCGGACCTGGCATCCTTTCACTCCCTCCTCTCTACATTTTCCTCTTCTGTCTCTGCTGCTAAAGCCACTTTCTACCACTCTAAATTCCAAGCATCTGCCTCTAACCCTAGGAAGCTCTTTGCCACCTTCTCCTCCCTCCTGAATCCTCCTCCCCCTCCCCCCCCCCTCCTCCCTCTCTGCAGACGACTTCGTCAACCATTTTGAAAAGAAGGTCGACGACATCCGATCCTCGTTTGCTAAGTCAAACGACACCGCTGGTTCTGCTCACACTGCCCTACCCTGTGCTTTGACCTCTTTCTCTCCCCTCTCTCCAGATGAAATCTCGCGTCTTGTGACGGCCGGCCGCCCAACAACCTGCCCGCTTGACCCTATCCCCTCCTCTCTTCTCCAGACCATTTCCGGAGACCTTCTCCCTTACCTCACCTCGCTCATCAACTCATCCCTGACCGCTGGCTACGTCCCTTCCGTCTTCAAGAGAGCGAGAGTTGCACCCCTTCTGAAAAAACCTACACTCGATCCCTCCGATGTCAACAACTACAGACCAGTATCCCTTCTTTCTTTTCTCTCCAAAACTCTTGAACGTGCCGTCCTTGGCCAGCTCTCCTGCTATCTCTCTCAGAATGACCTTCTTGATCCAAATCAGTCAGGTTTCAAGACTAGTCACTCAACTGAGACTGCTCTTCTCTGTATCACGGAGGCGCTCCGCACTGCTAAAGCTAACTCTCTTTCCTCTGCTCTCATCCTTCTAGACCTATCGGCTGCCTTCGATACTGTGAACCATCAAATCCTCCTCTCCACCCTCTCCGAGCTGGGCATCTCCGGCGCGGCCCACGCTTGGATTGCGTCCTACCTGACAGGTCGCTCCTACCAGGTGGCGTGGCGAGAATCTGTCTCCTCACCACGCGCTCTCACCACTGGTGTCCCCCAGGGCTCTGTTCTAGGCCCTCTCCTATTCTCGCTATACACCAAGTCACTTGGCTCTGTCATAACCTCACATGGTCTCTCCTATCATTGCTATGCAGACGACACACAACTAATCTTCTCCTTTCCCCCTTCTGATGACCAGGTGGCGAATCGCATCTCTGCATGTCTGGCAGACATATCAGTGTGGATGACGGATCACCACCTCAAGCTGAACCTCGGCAAGACGGAGCTGCTCTTCCTCCCGGGGAAGGACTGCCCGTTCCATGATCTCGCCATCACGGTTGACAACTCCATTGTGTCCTCCTCCCAGAGCGCTAAGAACCTTGGCGTGATCCTGGACAACACCCTGTCGTTCTCAACTAACATCAAGGCGGTGGCCCGTTCCTGTAGGTTCATGCTCTACAACATCCGCAGAGTACGACCCTGCCTCACACAGGAAGCGGCACAGGTCCTAATCCAGGCACTTGTCATCTCCCGTCTGGATTACTGCAACTCGCTGTTGGCTGGGCTCCCTGCCTGTGCCATCAAACCCCTACAACTCATCCAGAACGCCGCAGCCCGTCTGGTGTTCAACCTTCCCAAGTTCTCTCACGTCACCCCGCTCCTCCGCTCTCTCCACTGGCTTCCAGTTGAAGCTCGCATCCGCTACAAGACCATGGTGCTTGCCTACGGAGCTGTGAGGGGAACGGCACCTCAGTACCTTCAGGCTCTGATCAGGCCCTACACCCAAACAAGGGCACTGCGTTCATCCACCTCTGGCCTGCTCGCCTCCCTACCACTGAGGAAGTACAGTTCCCGCTCAGCCCAGTCAAAACTGTTCGCTGCTCTGGCACCCCAATGGTGGAACAAACTCCCTCACGACGCCAGGACAGCGGAGTCAATCACCACCTTCCGGAGACACCTGAAACCCCACCTCTTCAAGGAATACCTAGGATAGGATAAAGCAATCCTTCTGCCCCCCCCCCCCCCCCTTAAAAGATGTAGATGCACTATTGTAAAGTGGCTGTTCCACTGGATGTCATTAGGTGAATGCACCAATTTGTAAGTCGCTCTGGATAAGAGCGTCTGCTAAATGACTTAAATGTAAATGTAAATGTAGAATACACAGTGTTGACAACATGTAGAATACACAGTGTTGACAACATGTAGAATACACAGTGTTGACCACATGTAGAATACACAGTGTTGACCACATGTAGAATACACAGTGTTGACAACATGTAGAATACACAGTGTTGACCACATGTAGAATACACAGTGTTGACAACATGTAGAATACACAGTGTTGACAACATGTAGAATACACAGTGTTGACAACATGTAGAATACAAAGTGTTGACAACATGTAGAATACACAGTGTTGACAACATGTAGAATACACAGTGTTGATAACATGTAGAATACACAGTGTTGACAACATGTAGAATACACAGTGTTGACAACATGTAGAATACACAGTGTTGACAACATGTAGAATACACAGTGTTGACAACATGTAGAATACACAGTGTTGACAACATGTAGAATACACAGTGTTGACAACATGTAGAATACACAGTGTTGACAACATGTAGAATACACAGTGTTGACAACATGTAGAATACACAGTGTTGACAACATGTAGAATACACAGTGTTGACAACATGTAGAATACACAGTGTTGACAACATGTAGAATACACAGTGTTGATAACATGTAGAATACACAGTGTTGACAACATGTAGAATACACAGTGTTGACAACATGTAGAATACACAGTGTTGACAACATGTAGAATACACAGTGTTGACAACATGTAGAATACACAGTGTTGACAACATGTAGAATACACAGTGTTGACAACATGTAGAATACACAGTGTTGACAACATGTAGAATACACAGTGTTGACAACATGTAGAATACACAGTGTTGACAACATGTAGAATACACAGTGTTGACAACATGTAGAATACACAGTGTTGACAACATGTAGAATACACAGTGTTGACAACATGTAGAATACACCGTGTTGATAACATGTAGAATACACAGTGTTGACAACATGTAGAATACACAGTGTTGACAACATGTAGAATACACAGTGTTGACAACATGTAGAATACACAGTGTTGACAACATGTAGAATACACAGTGTTGACAACATGTAGAATACACAGTGTTGACAACATGTAGAATACACAGTGTTGACAACATGTAGAATACACAGTGTTGACAACATGTAGAATACACAGTGTTGATAACATGTAGAATACACAGTGTTGACAACATGTAGAATACACAGTGTTGACAACATGTAGAATACACAGTGTTGACAACATGTAGAATACACAGTGTTGACAACATGTAGAATACACAGTGTTGACAACATGTAGAATACACAGTGTTGACAACATGTAGAATACACAGTGTTGATAACATGTAGAATACACAGTGTTGACAACATGTAGAATACACAGTGTTGACAACATGTAGAATACACAGTGTTGATAACATGTAGAATACACAGTGTTGACAACATGTAGAATACACAGTGTTGACAACATGTAGAATACACAGTGTTGACAACATGTAGAATACACAGTGTTGACAACATGTAGAATACACAGTGTTGATAACATGTAGAATACACAGTGTTGACAACATGTAGAATACACAGTGTTGACAACATGTAGAATACACAGTGTTGATAACATGTAGAATACACAGTGTTGACAACATGTAGAATACACAGTGTTGACAACATGTAGAATACACAGTGTTGACAACATGTAGAATACACAGTGTTGATAACATGTAGAATACACAGTGTTGACAACATGTAGAATACACAGTGTTGACAACATGTAGAATACACAGTGTTGACAACATGTAGAATACACAGTGTTGACAACATGTAGAATACACAGTGTTGACAACATGTAGAATACACAGTGTTGACAACATGTAGAATACACAGTGTTGACAACATGTAGAATACACAGTGTTGACAACATGTAGAATACACAGTGTTGACAACATGTAGAATACACAGTGTTGACAACATGTAGAATACACAGTGTTGACAACATGTAGAATACACAGTGTTGACAACATGTAGAATACACAGTGTTGACAACATGTAGAATACACAGTGTTGACAACATGTAGAATACACAGTGTTGACAACATGTAGAATACACAGTGTTGACAACATGTAGAATACACAGTGTTGACAACATGTAGAATACACAGTGTTGACAACATGTAGAATACACAGTGTTGACAACATGTAGAATACACAGTGTTGACAACATGTAGAATACACAGTGTTGACAACATGTAGAATACACAGTGTTGACAACATGTAGAATACACAGTGTTGACAACATGTAGAATACACAGTGTTGACAACATGTAGAATACACAGTGTTGACAACATGTAGAATACACAGTGTTGACAACATGTAGAATACACAGTGTTGACAACATGTAGAATACACAGTGTTGACAACATGTAGAATACACAGTGTTGACAACATGTAGAATACACAGTGTTGACAACATGTAGAATACACAGTGTTGACAACATGTAGAATACACAGTGTTGATAACATGTAGAATACACAGTGTTGACAACATGTAGAATACACAGTGTTGACAACATGTAGAATACACAGTGTTGACAACATGTAGAATACACAGTGTTGACAACATGTAGAATACACAGTGTTGACAACATGTAGAATACACAGTGTTGACAACATGTAGAATACACAGTGTTGACAACATGTAGAATACACAGTGTTGACAACATGTAGAATACACAGTGTTGACAACATGTAGAATACACAGTGTTGACAACATGTAGAATACACAGTGTTGACAACATGTAGAATACACAGTGTTGACAACATGTAGAATACACAGTGTTGACAACATGTAGAATACACAGTGTTGACAACATGTAGAATACACAGTGTTGACAACATGTAGAATACACAGTGTTGACAACATGTAGAATACACAGTGTTGACAACATGTAGAATACACAGTGTTGACAACATGTAGAATACACAGTGTTGACAACATGTAGAATACACAGTGTTGATAACATGTAGTGGAAAGGTTATCTGGCACTTTGATGCTGTTTGATGCTGTAGTGTATCTTTGATTCGTTTTTGGTCAAAAACTCTTTAATAGATTTGGGGAAATGGGAAAAACCGGGGGGAAAGCCGTAGGAATAAAAAAAGTTGAGATTTTTCTTCCTCCTTCGTCTTCTAATGTCACAGCTAGCCAATGTTCACCAGGCATGTGTTTAGGATGGGTATTGACAATAAACATGGCCGGCCACTCAGGCCATTTCTCAGTAGGTAATTCATCGCAAGCCCACACTCCACAAAATTGTTTTCCAATCAAGCGGGTCATGAGCCCTTCCAATTCTTGAGTATTAATGTATTTGCTCAACGATCCTTAATAGTAATCCACTAAGACTTGTCTTCGGGCATTCACTTCCAATATTTAATCAGGTTAGGAATCAGAGAATCAGAGCATAAACAATCATACTAACTGTACAGGCTAAAGGTGTACGGAAAAGCATTTCCAGCCTGAGGTTACCTTGGGACACCACAGACAGATTTCCTGAGGTGTCATCATCAGGTGATAAATTGAAAGCATACAATGTGTAACCCTCTGCAAAATCATTTCTGTCAATAGGTAAAGAGAGATCTTTTAGATGCCTCCCTGTAGCCAGGAATAGATTGTAAAATTCTCACACAGATATCCGGTTATTAAATTGCGGTTGGAAAGCCTTAGCAGGGACCTGACGTCGGTCCTGACAGAGAGCTACATACTCTGCATTGAAATGTTGAAAGTTAATTTTTTTTTAATGTAAGCTGCCCGTATTAGAGGCGTGGTCAACCAAGCCTATAACCATGTAGCGGGGTAAAGGGCCTAGAAAAAATATTTTCTTGACTACAGATTCTACTGCCCACCGGTAGGCAAAAGGTTTTCATGGTAATTCTTTGGAGAGGGTAAAGGGCATTTCCTTTCATCAAAGCCTGTGAATGACAGGCTTTGTGTGCCGTCAACTGTATTCTCTCTTATGATCCTTGTGCCTCTGTAACTTACTCATTCATCATCATTCACGATTCATTCCTGATTATTCATAATCTTGGTAGCATCCACATGAATGTAGAAGTGTTCAGAAACATCTTCTATTCTTACTGACAATACAAGTGAAGTGACTCCAAAATGACAGGACATTATTCACTATTCAGTTTCTATTAGGAAAAACATAATTCAAAACACCACCAAGACAAACTGCAAATGAATTGAACAAGTTAGTAGAATCACAAGCTTGATGTCATCACTGCAGGCATGGAATATGGGACCAAATACTAAACTTTTGTACTTTAATACAATATAAGTGAATATGTCCAAATTATTAAGACTGCTTCAAATGGGAGAACTACGTACATAAAGTGATTTAATTTCTAAACGGTAAAATATATATGCATGAATACCTTTAAATAAAAGGTGACATTCTGTACTGTCGCCTAATATGAAACATTCTACCTCAAATCCAAAATGCTGGAGCATAGCACCAAATGTAAAACTGTAAGCTTCACTGTCCAAACACATACAGTGAGGAAAAAAGTATTTGATCCCCTGCTGATTTTGTATGTTTGCCCACTGACAAAGAAATGATCAGTCTATAATTTTAATGGTAGGTTTATTTGAAAAGTGAGAGACAGAATAACAACAAAAAAAATACAGAAAAACACATGTCAAAAATGTTATAAATTGATTTGCATTTTAATGAGGGAAATAAGTATTTGACCCCTCTGCAAAACATGACTTAGTACTTGGTGGCAAAACCCTTGTTGGCAATCACAGAGGTCAGACGTTTCTTGTAGTTGACCACCAGGTTTGCACCAACTGTTGTCACCTTCTCACCAAGCTGCTTGGCGATGGTCTTGTAGCCCATTCCAGCCTTGTGTAGGTCTACAATCTTGTCCCTGACATCCTTGGAGAGCTCTTTGGTCTTGGACATGGAGGAGAGTTTGGAATCTGATTGATTGATTGCTTCTGTGGACAGGTATCTTTTATACAGGTAACAAGCTGAGATTAGGAGCACTCCCTTTAAGAGTGTGCTCCTTATCTCAGCTCGTTACCTGTATAAAAGACACCTGGGAGCCAGAAGCCTTTCTGATTGAGAGGGGGTCAAATACTTATTTCCCTCATTAAAATGCAAATCAATTTAGAACATTTTTGACATGCGTTTATCTGGATTTTTTTATGTTGTTATTCTGTCTCTCACTGTTCGAATAAACCTACCATTAAAATTATAGACTGATCATTTCTCCCTCACTGTATGCTGTGGACTATGTGTGTCTGGTAAGCACATGTGGATCTGGTGAACAGTTATCACTTGTTGACCAACTACAGGAATACTGACCTCAGAGTCTCCAGTTTACAGTGGGGATTCCCCAGTCCAGCAGAGAGCAGCTTCACTCCTGAATCCTTCAAATCATTGTTACTCAGATCCAGCTCTCTCAGGTGTGAGGGGTTTGACCTCAGAGCTGAGACCAGAGAAGCACAGCCTTCCTCTGTGACTCCACAGCCTGACAGCCTGACGAAGAGATCATCATGATTTCAAAAACACACTGTTAATTTAACACCAGTAGTGTAGAAGGACAATGGCAGATGCATTTGGTTTATTCTCCCAAACGACATATAGAGTCATCTTCCATCTCCTAGAATTGTATGGTCATAATGTTATACTAATGAGAAAATAAATGCATTGATTCAATATGTTTTTCAACATAATATTATAAACATATTATAATACAGATTTTCACAAAACTTAATATTTCTTCCTGATGATTAGTTCTTATATGTCATTTGATGTACTCACAGAACAGCTCTGGAGGCTTTGACCACTGGCAGCAGCCTCAGAAGACCTTCCTCTGATCTGGAGTATTTCTTCAGGTCAAACACATCCAGCTCATTTTCTGAAGTCAGCAACACAAAGACCAGAGCTGACCACTGTGCAGGTGACAGTTTGGGTTTTGAGAGACTTCCTGATCTCAGGTATCTTTGGATCTCCTCCACTAGAGAATGGTCATTCAGTTCATTCAGACAGTGGAACAGATTGATGCTCCTCTCTGAAGAGGGATTCTTCCTGATCTTCTCCTTGATGTACTTCACTGTTTCGTCATGGCTCTGTGAGCTGCTTCTTGTCTTTGTCAGTAGACCTCGTAAGTGCTTCTGATTGGACTCCAGTGAGAGGCCCAGAAGGAAGCGGAGGAACAGGTCCAGGTTTCCTGTCTCACTTTGTAAGGATTTATCCACAGCACTCTTGTAGAAAGTAACTTCAGGCTTGTCTCTGAAGAGCAACGAAAAGTATCTGAACATTGATTGAGGTTCGTCCATTAGATTCTCATTGTTGTTGATGAATGAGAGGAACACATATAGAGCAGCCAGAAACTCCTGAATGCTCAGATGAACAAAGCAGTACACCTTGTCCTGGTACTGCCCACATTCCTCTTTAAAGAGCTGTGTGCACAATCCTGAGTACACTGAGGCGTCATTGACATCAATGCCAGAATCTTTCAGGTCTTCTTCATAGAAAATCAGATTGCCCTTCACAAGCTGTTGAAAAGCCAGTTTTCCCAGTGACAGAATGCTCTCTTTATTCCAGTGTGGACCAGTCTCTTCTTTCCCAATATACTTTTCATTCTTCTGTTTGGTATGAAACACCACAAGGTGTGTGTACATCTCAGTCAGACTCTTGGGCATCTCTTCTCTCTTATGTTTCAGCATGTGTTCAAGGACAGTTGCAGAAATCCAACAGAAGACTGGAATGTGGCACATGATGTGGAGGCTCCTTGATGTCTTTATGTGTGAGATGATTCTGCTGGCCAGGTCCTCATCACTGAATCTCTTCCTGAAGTACTCCTCCTTCTGTGGGTCATTGAAGCCTCGTACCTCTGTCACCTGGTCAACACACCCTGAAGGTATCTTATTGGCTGCTGCAGGTCGGGTAGTTATCCAGAGGAGAGCAGAGGCAAGCAGATTTCCCTTGATGAGATTTGTCAGCAGAACATCCACTGAGGTTGACTCTGTGACGTCACAACAGATCTTGTTCTTCTGGAAGTCTAGGGGCAGTCGGCACTCATCCAGACCATCAAAGATGAACAGAACTTTGTACTTGTCGTAGTTGGAGATTCTTGATTGTTTGGTTTCCATTGAGAAGTGATTGAGAAGTTCAATCAAAGTGTGTTCTTCCCCTTTAATAAAATTCAGCTCCCGAAAAGGGAATGAAAATACAAATTGGACATCCTGATTTGCTTTTCCTTCAGCCCAGTCCAGAATGAACTTCTGCACAGAGACTGTTTTTCCAATGCCAGCGACTCCCTTTGTCAGCACAGTTCTGATAGGTTTGTCTTGTCCAGTTAAGGGTTTGAAGATGTCGGTACATTTGATTGCAGTCTCTGGTCTTGCTTGTTTCCTGGTTGTTGTCTCAATCTGTCTCAGCTCATGTTCATTATTGACCTCTCCTGTTCCACCCTCTGTGATGTAGAGCTCTGTGTAGATCTTATTGAGAAGTGTTGGGTTTCCTTGTTGAGCGATCCCCTCAAATACGCATTGAAACTTCTTCTTTAGATTAGATTTGAGTTCACGTTGGCAAATCACAGCAAGCTCATCTGAATCTAGAAATAACAGAGAGGATATTATAATTAAGTCTGTTTTAATGCCTACAGTATTGTAGGACAGTTATAAAGTTCTAAATTATAATAATGTCTTCTCTTAACAGACTGTATAAATGTGTAAATGTTTTCATAATGCATTACAGACTGGTGTGACTGATTATATTATTATTGGTATTATTGATGGTATTATTAATGTTGTCTCTCTCTCTAAATTAATCACCACAACACATCCTGCTGCTACTTGATGAGGTCACTAGGTGTTGTGTTAAGGCTGCTACAATATCATTGAGTTACACAGCTACTTTAGCTGTACTTTAGCTACAACTTTTAAATGTCATAAAACATCATTCAATATGAGGCAGACAGATCTTACATTTCTCCAGTGTGTCAGCAAGGTCCTTCTGGTTCATTTTCCTCAGGACGTGCAGTGTGATCTTCAGAGCCCCCTCTCTGGCACTGCTCTCCTGCTTCTCATCTTCAGCATCCACCACTTCCTTATCCTGCTTCTGACTCTCAAACTCGCCTTCTGGGAGTTCTGGACTAAGAATCCTCTTGAACATCTTCAGCTCGTTCTTCACAAATGTCATAATTTTCTCTTCAAGCAACTGAAATAAATCAAGTAAATAAGTTAAGCAAGAGAAGAAATGCTTTCTCATTAACACATTAATGAGGGGCTGCTGTGCTCCCTCCCTGCTTGAACACAGACTGTACAGCCACTCAGATCAATCCCATGTACGCACGCCAAGCTCCGATTCAGTCAACACTTTGGAACGTAGCAACGTAATGACGTAAAGGTAACGTAAGGGTAATGGCGGGCTGAAGGGATTTATGTAGAGCACCTCAAGATAAAACATAATATTCGAATTATCTGCTAAATTAGACTAAAATATTAGCACTACATAATCTGGTGAGTGATAACCTTCAATCTGGACAATAACACAAAACAAATTCTAAAACTAGAGACATTTATCGACAAATATTACGAAAACAGGCAACAAACAAACATGACGGAGAGTAAGACAGGGGAACCGATTACAAAACGTAAACGTGACTCTTCTACAGACACTGATGATTTAATATTCTCACCACCGGGAATGGTAAAGGTCGAAACCGATCTGTTAAAATCAATAAATGACAAACTGGGTATTCTGGAATTAGTTAGTAAGGATATAAAAGAGTTGAAGGCAAGCCTAGAGATGAGTGATGAAAAAGCTGCGACATTGGAGAAGGAAACACACAAGCTAAAAGGGACAGTCAATAAGATTGAAACCGAAATGAATGGAATTAAAAAGGAGAACACCGTTCTGAAGGAAGCCTTACTGGACATACAAACTAGATCCATGAGAGAGAATTTGGTACTTACAGGTATCCAAGAAAAAGAAGGAGAAGTTCCTGAATCTATAGTTAGAGAGTTCCTCCTTACAGCGCTTCAGATTCCACGCGAAGTTATCGACAAAATCCAACTTGAACGTGTTCACCGCTTCGGACAGAGAGGGCAGAGGTACGAACGCCCAATTGTTGCCAAATTTGCTTCATTTAAAGATAAAATAATGGTTAAAAGCCTGGGTAAAAGACTTGCTGGGACCAAAATTGGCATGAATGATCAGTTTCCGAAGGAAATTGCAGAACGGCGCAAAGTTCTGTATCCAATTTTCAAAGAAAATAGATTAAAAGCGAAACGAGTAGCTCTCGTCGTTGATAAACTATATATTGATAACCAGTTGTTCAGAGACACAAAGACTACTCCATGGTTATTTTAAAATTTACAAAGTTCTCATAGACGAGGAAAATAAACACAATTCAAGCCCGGTTACTGATTGTAACAATACAACAAAAATATATAGCTTTTCTATAAATCTTCACATATAACTAATTGAACACACAAGCACTATTTTTACATAGTGAAGATAAAAACTAAGTTAACAGAAGGCACAGTATGTGTGGATGGTATGGTTTGTGTTTATTTTTTATTTAATTTGTTATGTTTGGAAAGTTGAGTAAGTGAGTAATGAAATGGTTGCATATCCCAGAGCCAATGTATTGCTGTGAGCCGGGTATGAGAGGGATTTCAAGGTTGTTCAGATGATGGATATACTTTTATAATGAATTATACGTCTTATTTATTGTCCTATCATGGAGAACTACATTTATTTTTAATTTTAAATTAATTATATCTAAGTATTTATTATCCTATTTTAATGGTACGGTCCATGGCCCTATACCCTAGACACCCACCTGAATGACCCAGATACTAAGGAGAAGTCCCTAACTGTTTTATGTGCTCGCTGTAAGCGGTCTGTATGCAGCTAAAATGAGGTCAGAGACCAAGAGCAGCACTGCCCCCTCAAGATTCTGAGCCTGCTTGGCAGGGTTGGTCCTGCAAAGCCAAAGCCCCCTAAAGGGAGAGCATAATATACAAGGAAATTCTCAAAGCTGCTAATGAGAACCTTGACAACCTTATACCTAGCCGGTGGGGATTCCGGTGGGGTGCCCCCACCCAGGCAGTGGCAGTGCTGGCAACACTAGCTGCAGTAACCCATGGGGAGGGGGTCACACTCGGACATTCAGAGAGGGGGTATATTATTGTGGCCCTGGCGGCACAAAATCAAAGTCGGACTGCATGGAGATGCGTGGGGACATGGTCATGACGGGTGGCCATATTGTGGGTGTTTCAGGAATAAGGTGTACATTTGACCACCATTATCTAGGATGTGACAATGGTAAATAAATCTCTCAATTTTTGCTCATTATTTTGCGCGGTCTTGCAGGCCTTCTCATGCAGCTGCAACTGCAGTAACATTTGTAAATCATGACCCATCTTGAGTTGGGCTCTGGGATGGTGCAATTGTTGAGAAAGTGAGCTTATGGTTGTGTGGGGGTAAGGGCTGAGTGTGTGTGTGTGAGTGTATGTGTGTATCCCACAACTGTTGCGAAGGAAGAAGTAAAAGATGTTAGGTACAATAGAGGATGATCCACAGCTATATATAATACAAATCGAGGTGAGGGCGATGGAAATGCATATGGCAACTGATCTACTACAATCCGGTAAATGGCACTGTATTCTCTTTTCAAAGGATGGATCCCAGTCGGTTCAGGGCTATGGGATACAGGGGGTCGAGGGTGGTCTGCCGGGCATTGGGATGACAACCCAACTCGGGTTGAGGAGGGCTTTTAGCGCGTGGAATAGTAGGGACCAATTGGAGGTTTACTTAGTAGAAATGCAAATATCATGGTACAACTATATAGACACTCAATCATTATGTTACTTTTTAATAGTACGTTTACAAAAATATATTCTGATTAAAAGAATGAAAGGTGTGTCTCATTATGGTAAGTGGTGAAATAAGTATAGCCAGTTACAATTGTAATGGCTTAGCAGATAATAAGAAAAGACGATCAGTATTTACCTGGCTAAAAGAGAAGGATTATAATATCTATTGTTTACAGGAAACCCATTCAATGGTTTTAGATTAAGTTTTGTGGAAAAAGAACTGGGGGGGCAAAATATATTTCTCCCATGGGCAAAGAAATTCAAAAGGGGTGATGGTCTTAATTAACAATAATTTTGATCCAAATGTGCAAATTGTCCAAACAGATCCTCAAGGTAGATGGATTATTTTAAATATGTTATTGGACAATAAACAAATATGGCTTGTTAACCTATACGGTCCGAATAATGATGATCCAAGCTTCTTTGAAAATATATATAAGAATTTATCAACTCTACAAGCAACACTAGACTCTATTATTATAGTGGGAGATTTTAATACGGTCTTAAATACCTCTATAGACCGGAAAGGAAATCACACTACAAACTATCACCCTCAGGCACTTAAGGAAATCATGAATGTCATGGATATATTGGAATTAGTGGATATATGGAGACTTAAATACCCTGATTTAGTGAGATATACATGGCGGAGGCTGAATCAAGCTAGTCGTCTTGACTACTTTCTTATACCATTCTCTCTGGCACCAAAAGTTAAAAAAGTGTTGATAGGGGATAGAATGCGGTCGGATCATCACATAATTGGCATATATATTTCTCTTACAGAATTTCCACGTGGGCGAGGATATTGGAAATTTAATCAAAGTCTACTAGATGATAAATTGTTTAGAACTAGGACAGAAGATTTTATAACTGACTTTTTCAGACATAACATAGGTACAGCAGATCCCCTTATTGTATGGGACACTTTTAAGTGTGCCTTTAGAGGCCATGCAATTCAGTACTCATCTATAAAACAAAAGCAATTTAGATCAAAAGAGTCCATATTAACAAAGGAAATTGAAGGACTAACAGTACAGTTAGATAGCAATAAAAACGGTACCATAGAGGCACAGAATAAGTTAGAGGAAAAACAAAAAGAAATGGAGGAACTTATTCAAGAAAGATCCAGTGTAATATATTATAAAAATAAAGCGAACTGGATGGAATATGGGGAAAAATGCACCAAATTCTTTTTCAATCTTCAATATAGAAATGCTACCAAAAATGTTTTATTAAAACTTGTTACAAATGATGGAGTCACGCATGATTCACCAAAAGATATTTTGAAAGAGGAAGTAAAGTACTTTAAGAATATGTTTTCGTTTCAGGCTCCTCCATCTCCGCTAACTGAAACTAATTGTATGGATTTTTTTCCTATTAATAATGTAAAATTAACATCTGTACAGAAAGACTCATGTGAAGGCCAAATTACAGAGGAGGAACTGCTTGATGCAATTGGGGCCTTTAAAGATGGGAAAACTCCAGGGCTGGATGGCATACCAGTGGAAGTATACAAAACTTTTTTTGATATACTCAAAGGACCATTATTAGCTTGTTTTAACCACTCCTATATAAATGGTAGATTATCAGACACGCAACAAGGTCTGATATCGTTATTACTGAAACAGGACCCAAGTGGTATATATAAAGATCCAGTCCAATTAAGAAATTGGAGACCTCTTACACTTCAGTGTTGTGATGCAAAAATCCTAGCAAAATGCTTGGCGCCTAGAATAAAAAAAGTTTTGGCAGATATTATTCATCCTAATCAGACAGGTTTTTTACATGGACGATACATTGGAGATAATATAAGGCAAGTACTGGAAACAATAGAACACTATGAAATATCGGGGACACCAGGCCTAGTTTTCATAGCTGATTTTGAAAAGGCTTTTGATAAAGTACGACTGGAGTTTATATATAAATGCCTAGAATATTTCAATTTTGGGGAATCTCTTATAAAATGGGTTAAAATTATGTATAGTAACCCTAGGTGTAAAATAGTAAATAATGGCTACATCTCAGAAAGTTTTAAACTATCTAGAGGAGTAAAACAAGGTTGTCCACTATCGGCATATCTATTTATTATTGCCATCGAAATGTTAGCTGTTAAAATTAGATCAAACATTAATATTAAGGGATTAGAAATCCGTGGCTTAAAAACTAAGGTGTCATTGTACGCTGATGATTCATGTTTTCTTTTAAAACCACAACTAGAGTCTCTCCAGGGCCTCATAGAGGATCTAGATACCTTTGCTATCCTCTCTGGATTAAAACCAAATTATGATAAATGTACCATATTACGTATTGGATCACTAAAAAATACACATTTTATATTGCCATGTAGTTTACCAATTAAATGGTCTAACGGAGATGTGGACATACTCGGTATAAAAATCCCAAAAGAAAGAAATGATCTCACTCCAATAAATTTTTATAGAAAGTTAGCAAAAATAGATAAGATCTTGCTACCATGGAAAGGAAAATACCTGTCTATTTGTGGAAAAATCACCCTGATTAACTCTTTAGTCATATCACAGTTTACCTATTTGCTTATGGTTTTGCCTACACCTAGTGACCTGCTTTTTAAATTATATGAACAAAAAATATTCCATTTTATTTGGAACGGCAAGCCAGATAAAATTAAAAGGGCCTATTTATATAACGAATATGAATTCGGAGGGCAGAAATTATTAAATATTAAAGCATTAGACCTCTCACTAAAGGCATCAGTCATACAAAAGTTATACTTAAATCCAAACTGGTTCTCTAGTAAATTGGTACGAATGTCTCATCCTATATTCAAGAATGGCCTTTTCCCCTTTATTCAGATTACACCTGCTCACTTTCGGTTGTTTGAAAAGGAAATAATCTCCAAAATATCCTTATTTTTTAAACAAGCCTTAGAAAGTTGGTTGCAATTTCAGTTTAATCCACCTGAAAGGACGGAACAAATAGTACAACAAATATTGTGGTTAAATTCAAATATAGTAATTGATAAAAAAACTGTATTTATTGAAGAAATGTTTAAAAAAGGTATAATTTTTGTGAATGATGTCATAAATAGGACTGGTGGAGTTATGTCACACATGCAGCTAACACAGACATATGGAAATGTCTGCTCTACCCAAAATTACAACCAATTAATTGCAGCATTACCACAAAAATGGAAGAGGCAAGTAGAAGGGGAAAAAAGTAAGGAACTTGTATGTCGGCCCTGTATTAAAGAACATAAATGGTTAAAGAAAAGTGTGATAAATAAAAACATATACCAATTTCATTTAAGGACCAAGAAACTGACAGCTGTGCCATATAAATTGCAAAATAGTTGGGAAGAGATTTTCGATGTACCCATTCCATGGCACATGGTTTATGAATTGATACGCAAAACAACGCCGGATTCAAAACTTCGAATTTTTCAATTTAAAATACTGTACAAAATTCTTGCAACTAATAGAATGTTATATATGGGGTATACAATCTTCCCAGCTCTGCAGATTCTGTTGTGAGGAGGCAGAGTCATTAGATCATTTATTTTGGTATTGTCCATTTGTAGCTCGTTTTTGGTCACAGGTCCAGGAATGGCTGAAGAATTGCAACATTTGCCTAAAACTAACGCTACAGATAGCAATACTGGGGGATTTGAAAAGCCATAGTCAATCAATCAATAATATAATAATTATTTTAGCAAAAATGTTTATTTTTAATTTACAATCTATAGAAGCTATGAGAATAGGAAGGTTCAAGTCTTTTGTGAAGCATCACAGCACAGTTGAAAAATATATGGCAAATAAAAATCCGAAATGGATGATGTTGGAAGATAGATGGGAGGGGTTGAGTGGAACTGAAGGGTGGGACTAATAACAAGATAAACAATGTAGGGCATACGGGATCTGTGAAATGTGTATAGGTGCGGAGCTTTTGTGAAATAGCACAGTTACAAGTGGAAATAAAATTGGATGGACAACAGAAATAGAGGAAGGACTAAGAACAAATAAGAGAGAACTATTGTAAAGTGGACTGTGTCTGTAAGATGGGTATAAGATGTATAAATTGAAGGTAAAAGCAGAAGTGTTTATTAGTTTACTCCAATTGGGGGATCGGTGGTAGGGTGCGGGGAATAATAATAAAGGTATATTCTTTAAAAAAGTATGTATGTCTATATAGGTATGTGTATGTATATATGTGTATATGTATGCATGCGTGTATGGATATATATATTTACCCCCAAAAAATATGGGGGATTGGAAATGATGCAGACAATTACATTGGAAGCAACATTCTTTCCGCAAGATTAAGCTGATCCACCCCAAAGAAAAAAAAGAAGAAAAAAAAGAAGAAAAAAAAACACATTAATTAATGATTGACGGATCAACTTCACTTGAGGTAAACAAAAACAAATGTACATAACAGGACCACATACACTGAATATGGAGGCCAGGTCTGTTTGATGACTCTGGGAAGACTGACCACTGAGAATCTCTGACTCTGATCTCTCCTGTTGGTTTCTGTGGACAAAACATGAGATTACATCTCCTCATCCAGGGAGTGCACACACACACACACACACACACACACACACACACACACACACACACACACACACACACACACACACACACACACACACACACACACACACACACACACACACACACACACACACACACACACACACACACACACACACACACACACACACACACACACACACACGGAGGGAATATTGTGTTTGTTTAATATTGTTTTTGGACTATGAAAATGGCCTATGGATTTTGAAAACAAGAAAAAGAAATGGGATAGGAGAAACATTTTTTTATTTTACCTTTATTTAATTAACCAGCTAGTTGAGAACACGTTCTTATTTACAATTGCGACCTGGCCAATATAAAGCAAAGCAGTGCGACACAAACAACGACACAGCTTCTGTGACTAGAGACAGTGTTGTTTAACTCAATGACCATGACCCATGAGTTCTTCTTACCTTTGTTCAGTAGAACAGTCTCCCTCTCTATTAAACTCTATAGGTTGTTGTAAAATCGATATTCTGAATTTGGGAAATAGAAACTCAATAAAACTACTTTTCCAATGGTGCCCATTGGAATTGGTTAATGAGTTAATAATCGCTGATTAATTTAATCATGCAATTAGAAACGTTTAATCATTCGATGAGCAACAGTCGTTACATTAACTAATACAACGTCACGACATCACTGACACACAGCTGGGGAGGCTGGTCTATTTTGGAGTCTTAACCTATGTATCTGTTGTTCGTCATGTAGTTTGAAAGGGGCTATAAAATACCTTTGTACTTTTGTTTTGACTCTCAACGGATCATTAGAAATGGTGAATCATTGAAAGTCATTGCTATTGCAAAGCTCTTATTAAAGATTTAGTTTAAGTATAACTCTGACTTGGGTGATAAGTTCGTCTCCTCATTTGACAGTAAAGAAATTAACCACCACACTCTTCATCCAGGGAGTGCACACACACACGCACGCACGCACGCACGCACGCACACACGCACGCACGCACACAGGGACGGAGGGAATGTTGTGTTTGTTTAATATTGTTTTAGGACTATGAAAATGGACAATAGGATTAGCATATGGATTATGAAAACAACCAAAAGAAATGGGAAAATGGGAGAGGAGAAATGACTAGTGACAGTGTTGTTTAACTCACTGACCATGACCCATGAGTTCTTCTTACCTTTGTTCTGGAGAAAAATCTCCCTCTCTAAACAGTATAGGTAGATCCATAGACTTGTCACTCGACATGGACACACAGCTGGGTACAGGGGAGGCTGGTCTCTCCTGCTTGATTGGGCTTCAACACAACAGAGACAAACATTACATCTCATCTACTCTGAGCTCAGATGGGGAAACAGAAGAAGAGTTTCATTCGAACACGCTATATATCCATTTTTAGAAATGTTGGTAAATTATCTCATATTGTTTAAAGAAA
Organism: Salvelinus fontinalis; assembly: GCF_029448725.1. Classification (NCBI taxonomy): domain Eukaryota; kingdom Metazoa; phylum Chordata; class Actinopteri; order Salmoniformes; family Salmonidae; genus Salvelinus; species Salvelinus fontinalis. The sequence continues at coordinate 172,517 of NW_026600399.1, read as the reverse complement.
TGATTAAACCACTACAAGGCTTTATAAATACTTCTAAAGTGGGTAATTTACACATTAAATGCACTTTTGCTGTTATTTTCCTGCCGTGAGAAACAGGGTGAAATTAACATGGCATCTGTAAGTGCATTCATCTTTAGATATCTAGGTGAGACAACCACATATCACAGTCAGATATACAGGATACCAACATTACATTCCAGCTAATCAATGGATATATAGATATCTAGGTGAGACAATCACATATCACAGTCAAATATACAGGATACCAACATTACATTCCAGCTAATCAATGGAGATATAGATATCTTGGTGAGACAACCACATATCACAGCCAGATATACAGGATACCAACATTACATTCTTGTTAAATAATGGATATATAGATATCTAGGTGGATATATAGATATCTAGGTGGATAAATAGCATTTAGCAAAAAAACACATTTTCCTACACATCTGAAATCTAGGACAGTTATATAGAATGTACCCATAAGCAATAATTTCTCATTAAAAAACTATTTAGAATATACATTCTTAAACAATACTGTCAGCTCACCTCTTAGTTTTGGTGTCATGTTCCCCAGAGAGACTCATTTTAGAGGCAGGGCCACCATCCTCTCTCTCCCCAGAGAGACTCATTTTAGAGGCAGAGCCACCCTCCTCTCTCTCCCCAGAGAGACTCATTTTAGAGGCAGGGCCACCCTCCTCTCTCTCCCCAGAAAGACTCATTTTAGAGGCAGGGCCACCCTCCTCTCTCTCCCCAGAGAGACTCATTTTGGAGCACTGACCCCTAAACAGAGATCCAGCATGTTGGTTGTGGTTAACACAGTGATCCCTAAACAGAAATTGAACATGTTGATTGTGGTTAACACAGTGACAACTAATTATTTTATTCATTATCTCTTAGAAATAAAACAGTTTACTAACAGACACATTCAAACAGTCAGGTTATTTAACGTAATTACTTTTTCTAGCCCAATGACCACTCAAAACCCGCCCACAAGGCCTGAAAATTAGCCCCTGATAGGCCTACATCTTATTTTGGGGCGGCAGATAGCCTAGTGGTTAGAGTGTTGGGGCGGCAAGTAGCCTAGTGGTTAGAGTGTTGGGGCGGCAGGTAGCCTAGTGGTTAGAGTGTAGGGGCGGCAGGTAGCCTAGTGGTTAGAGTGTTGGGGCGGCAGGTAGCCTAGTAGTTAGAGTGTTGGGGCAGCAGGTAGCCTAGTGGTTAGAGCGTTGGGGCGGCAGGTAGCCTAGTGGTTAAAGTGTTGGGGCGGCAGGTAGCCTAGTGGTTAGAGTGTTGGGGCGGCAGGTAGCCTCGTGGTTAGAGCGTTGGGGCGGCAGGTAGCCTAGTGGTTAAAACATTGGGGCGGCAGGTAGCCTAGTGGTTAGAGCGTTGGTGCAGCAGGTAGTGTCACGCCCTGACCTTAGTATTCTATGTTTTCTGTATTATTTTGGTCAGGTCAGGGTGTGACGAGGGTGGGTATGTGTGTTTTCGTCTTGTCTAGGATTTGTGTTTATCTATGGGGATTTTGTATGTCTAGGTAATGTAGGTCTATGGTGGCCTGAATTGGTTCTCAATCAGAGGCAGCTGTTTATCGTTGTCTCTGATTGGGGATCCTATTTAGGTTGCCATTTTCCATTTAGGTTTTGTGGGTTATTGTCTATGTGTAGTTGCATGTCAGCACTCGTTTGAGTAGCTTCACGTTAGTTTTGTTATTTTGTTAGTTTGTTTAGTGATCTTCGTTAATAAAAGAAGAATGTATTCAAATCACGCTGCGCATTGGTCTCCTCGATACGACCAACGTGACAGGTAGCCTAGTGGTTAGAGCGTTGGGGTGGCAAGGGGCCTAGTGGTTAGAGCGTTGGGGTGGCAAGGGGCCTAGTGGTTAGAGTGTTGGGGTGGCAAGGGGCCTAGTGGTTAGAGCGTTGGGGCGGCAGGTAGCTGACCAACGTGACAGGTAGCCTAGTGGTTAGAGCGTTGGGGCGGCAAGGGGCCTAGTGGTTAGAGCGTTGGGGTGGCAAGGGGCCTAGTGGTTAGAGCGTTGGGGCGGCAAGGGGCCCAGTGGTTAGAGCGTTGGGGCGGCAAGGGGCCTAGTGGTTAGAGCGTTGGGGTGGCAAGGGGCCTAGTGGTTAGAGCGTTGGGGCGGCAAGGGGCCTAGTGGTTAGAGCGTTGGGGCGGCAAGGGGCCCAGTGGTTAGAGCGTTGGGGCGGCAAGGGGCCTAGTGGTTAGAGCGTTGGGGCGGCAAGGGGCCTAGTGGTTAGAGCGTTGGGGCGGCAAGGGGCCTAGTGGTTAGAGCGTTGGGGCGGCAAGGGGCCCAGTGGTTAGAGCGTTGGGGCGGCAAGGGGCCTAGTGGTTAGAGCGTTGGGGCGGCAAGGGGCCCAGTGGTTAGAGCGTTGGGGCGGCAAGGGGCCTAGTGGTTAGAGCGTTGGGGCGGCAGGTAGCTGTCACAATCGTCTTTAGGTGAAAGAGAGGACCAAGGCGCAGCGTGATATAAATATATCTTCTTTTTTAATAGAAGAAGAAACGAACACTAATACAAACTAGACAAAACAACAAACGACCGTGAAGCTACAAAAACGAAAGTGCAGACACAAGCAACTAACGTTGAGACATAGACAATTACCCACAACCTACCTAATGCCTATGGCTGCCTAAATATGGCTCTCAATCAGAGACAACGATAGACAGCTGTCTCTAATTGAGAACCAATCCAGGCAACCATAGACTTACATAAACACCTACACTGAATACAACCCCATGAACTCTACAAAACCCCCTAGACCAGAATGTGTCAAACTCATTCCACGGAGGGCCTAGTGTCTGCAGGTTTTTGGTTTTTCCTTTCAATAAAGCCCTAGACAACCAGGTGTGGGGAGTTCCTAACTAATTAGTGATGTTAATTCATCAATCAAGTACAAGGGAGGAGCGAAAACCCGCAGACACTCGGCCCCCCCGTGGAATGAGTTTGACACCTGTGCCCTAGACAAAACACACACCCTAGACTAGACAAAAAACACACAAACTTCCCCCATGTCACACCCTGACCTAACTAAAATAATAAAGAAAAAAAAGATAACTAAGGCCAGGGCGTGACAGTACCCCCCCCCCCAAAAGGTGCGGACTCCGGCCGCAAAACCTGACACAGAAGGGGAGGGTCCGGGTGGGCCTTACGGCGGCGGCTCGGGTGCGGGACGTGGACCCCACTCCACCATAGTCAATACCCGCTTTGGTGGCGCCTCTGGAGCGGCGACCCTTTCAGCGAGTCCCGGACTGAAGACCATCCTAGAGGGAGCCACTGGACGGAGGGGCGGCTCCGGACTGAGGGGCGGCTCCGGACTGAGGGGCGGCTCCGGACTGAGGGGCGGCTCCGGACTGAGGGGCGGCTCCGGACTGAGGGGCGGCTCCGGACTGAGGGGCGGCTCCGGACTGTAAGGCAACTCATGACTGGCGGGCGGCTCATGACTGGCGGGCGGCTCCTGGCTGACTGACGGCTCTGGCAGATCCTGGCTGGCTGGCGGCTCTGGCAGAGCCTGGCTGGCTGGCGGCTCTGGCAGAGCCTGGCTGGCTGGCGGCTCTGGCAGAGCCTGGCTGGCTGGCGGCTCTGGCAGAGCCTGGCTGGCTGGCGTCTCTGGCAGATCCTGGCTGGCTGGCGGCTCTGGCAGATCCTGGCTGGCTGGCGGCTCTGGCAGATCCTGGCTGGCTGGCGGCTCTGGCTGCTCCTGACTGGCGGGCTGATCCTGACTGGCGGGCGGCTCTGGCTGCTCCTGACTGGCGGGCGGCTCTAGCGGCTCCTGACTGACGGACCGCTCTGAAGGTTCAGGACAGACGGGCGGCTCAGAAGGCTCAGGACAGACGGGCGGCTCAGAAGGCTCAGGACAGACGGGCGGCTCAGAAGGCTCAGGACAGACGGGCGGCTCAGACGGTGCTGGGCAGACGGGCAGCGCAGGCGGCGCTTGGCAGACGGACAGCTCAGACGGCGTTGGGCAGATGGGCAGTGCAGGCGACGCTGGGCAGACGGACAGCGCAGACGGCGCTGGGCAGATGGCAGACTCTTGCCGGCTTAGGCGCACAGTAGTCCTGGTGCGTGGTGCCGGAACTGGTGGTACCGGGCTAAGGACACGCACCTCAAAGCTAGTGCGGGGAGCAGCAACAGGACGCATAGGGCTCTGGAGACGCACAGGAGGCTTGGTGCGTGGTGCCGGAACTGGTGGTACCGGGCTGGAGACACGCACCATAGGGCGAGTGCGTGGAGGAGGAACAGGGCTCTGGAGACACACTGGAAGCCTGGTGCGTGGTGTTGGCACTGGTGGTACTGGGCTGGGGCGGGGAGGTGGCGCCGGATATACCGGACCGTGCAGGCGTACTGGCTCCCTTGAGCACCGAGCCTGCCCAGCCTTACCTGGTTGAATGCTCCCCGTAGCCCGACCAGTGCGGGGAGGTGGAATAACCCGCACTGGGCTGTGTTGGCGAACCGGGGACACCATGCGTAAGGCTGGTGCCATGTATGCCGGCCCGAGGAGACACACTGGAGACCAGACGCGTTGAGCCGGCTTCATAGCACCTAGCTCAATGTTCAATCTAGCCCGGCCGATACGTGGAGCTGGAATGTACCGCACCGGGCTATGCACACGTACAGGAGACCCCGTGCGTTTTACCGCATAACACGGTGTCTGTCCGTACCTTTGCTCTCCACGGTAAGCTCGGGGAGTTGGCGCAGGTCTCCTACCTGACTACGCCACAGTCCCTTGTATCCCCCTCCCAAGAAATTTTTGGGCTTGACTCTCGGGCTTCCTACCGCGTCGTCGTGCTGCCTCCATTCGCCGGTATCCCTCCTCACACTGCTCCAGAGAATCCCAGGTGGGCTCCGGCATTCTCCCTGGGTCGATCGCCCACCTGTCGATCTCCTCCCACGTAGTGTAGTCCAGACTCTGCTCCCATTGCCATTCCTCCTTGCGCTGCTCCTGCTGCCGCTGCCTGTTACCACGCTGCTTGGTCCTTTTGTGGTAGGTGAAAGAGAGGACCAAGTCGCAGCGTGATATAAATACATCTTTTTTAATAGAAGAAGAAACGAACACGAACACTAATACAAACTAGACAAAACAACAAACGACCGTGAAGCTACAAAAATGAAAGTGCAGACACAAGCAACTAACGTTGAGACATAGACAATTACCCACAACCTACCTAATGCCTATGGCTGCCTAAATATGGCTCTCAATCAGAGACAATGATAGACAGCTGTATCTAATTGAGAACCAATCCAGGCAACCATAGACTTACATAAACACCTACACTGAACACAACCCCATGAACTCTACAAACACCCCCTAGACAATACAAACACCCTAGACTAGACTAAAAACACACAAACTTCCCCCATGTCACACAAACTTCCCCCATGTCACACCCGGACCTAACTAAAATAATAAACAATACAAAGATAACTAAGGCCAGGGCGTGACAGTAGCTTAGTGGTTAGAGTGTTGGGGCAGTAACCGAAAAGTAGCAGGATTGAATCCCAGAGCTGACAAGGTAAAAATCTGTTGTTCTGCCCCTGAACAAGGCAGTTAACCCACTGTTCCCCGGTAGGCCGTCATTGTAAATAAGATTTTGATATTAACTGACTTGCCTAGTTAAATACAGGTTAAATAAAATAAAATAAAATAAAATTTCAGATAACCTACAGTAGCCTGGCCAAGATGATTTAGCAGCTTGTTTAGTACAAATTGACAGAATAATTTATTTAACATGAAAAACAAGGAGATTTGGAGGTAAGAAGTGCTTCTGTTGCCCAGTAACCTGCTGCTATAGAATACTGAGGATGAGGTCATCATTTCAATCAATTAATCTAATATTAATACTATGGTAATGAACTGAACAGGTCTATGAATCTAATATTAATACTATGGTAATGAACTGAACAGGTCTAATATTAATACTATGGTAATGAACTGAACAGGTCTATGAATCTAACATTAATACTATGGTAATGAACTGAACAGGTCTAATATTAATACTATGGTAATGAACTGAACAAGTCTATGAATCTAACATTAATACTATGGTGATGAACTGAACAGGTCTAATATTAATACTATGGTTATGAACTGAACAGGTCTAATATTAATACTATGGTGATGAACTGAACAAGTCTATGAATTTAATATTAATACTATGGTAATGAACTGAACAGGTCTATGAATCTAATATTAATACTATGGTAATGAACTGAACAGGTCTATGAATCTAATATTAATACTATGGTAATGAACTGAACAGGTCTAATATTAATACTATGGTAATGAACTGAACAGGGCTATGAATCTAATATTAATACTACGGTAATGAACTGAACAGGTCTAATATTAATACTATGGTAATGAACTGAACAGGTCTAATATTAATACTATGGTAATGAACTGAACAGGTCTAATATTAATACTATGGTAATGAACTGAACAGGTCTAATATTAATACTATGGTAATGAACTGAACAGGTCTATGAATCTAATATTAATACTATGGTAATGAACTGACCAGGTCTATGAATCTAATATTAATACTATGGTAATGAACTGAACAGGTCTATGAATCTAATATTAATACTATGGTAATGAACTGAACAGGTCTATGAATCTAATATTAATACTATGGTAATGAACTGGACCGGTCTAATATTAATACTATGGTAATGAACTGAACAGGTCTATGAATCTAATATTAATACTACGGTAATGAACTGAACAGGTCTAATATTAATACTATGGTAATGAACTGAACAGGTCTAATATTAATACTATGGTAATGAACTGAACAGGTCTAATATTAATACTATGGTAATGAACTGAACAGGTCTAATATTAATACTATGGTAATGAACTGAACAGGTCTATGAATCTAATATTAATACTATGGTAATGAACTGAACAGGTCTAATATTAATACTATGGTAATGAACTGAACAGGTCTAATATTAATACTATGGATATGAACTGAACAGGTCTAATATTAATACTATGGTAATGAACTGAACAGGTCTAATATTAATACTATGGTAATGAACTGAACAGGGCTGTGAATCTAATATTAATACTATGGTAATGAACTGAACAGGTCTAATATTAATACTATGGTAATGAACTGAACAGGTCTAATATTAATACTATGGATATGAACTGAACAGGTCTAATATTAATACTATTGTTATGAACTGAACAGGTCTATGAATCTAATATTAATGCTATGGTAATGAACTGAACAGGTATAATATTAATACTATGGTAATGAACTGAACAGGTCTAATATTAATACCATGGTAATGAACTGAACAGGTCTATGAATCTAATACTAATACTATGGTAATGAACTGAACAGGTCTAATATTAATACTATGGTAATGAACTGAACAGGTCTAATATTAATACTATGGTTATGAACTGAACAGGTCTATGAATCTAATATTAATACTATGGTAATGAACTGAACAGGTCTAATATTAATATTATGGTTATGAACTGAACAGGTCTATGAATCTAATATTAATACTATGGTTATGAACTGAACAGGTCTATGAATCTAATATTAATACTATGGTAATGAACTGAACAGGTCTAATATTAATACTATGGTAATGAACTGAACAGGTCTATGAATCTAATATTAATACTATGGTAATGAACTGAACAGGTCTAATATTAATACTATGGTAATGAACTGAACAGGTCTATGAATCTAATATTAATACTATGGTAATGAACGGAATAGGTTGATGCTTGTCAACAACAGCCAGGGTTTTATTACCTGTTGCCTAATCTGACTGTTACCTTCAATCTAATGCATTCTAACATCTGATCAGCCATGGAGATAGAACTGTTACCTTCAATCTAATACATTCTAACATCTGATCAGCCATGGAGATAGAACTGTTACCTTCATTCTAATACATTCTAACATCTGATCAGCCATGGAGATAGAACTGTTACCTTCATTCTAATACATTCTAACATCTGATCAGCCATGGAGATAGAACTGTTACCTTCAATCTAATACATTCTAACATCTGATCAGCCACAATGAGATAGAACTGTTACCTTCAATCTAATACATTCTAACATCTGATCAGCCATGGAGATAGAACTGTTACCTTCAATCTAATACATTCTAACATCTGATCAGCCATGGAGATAGAACTGTTACCTTCAATCTAATACATTCTAACATCTGATCAGCCATGGAGATAGAACTGTTACCTTCAATCTAATCCATTCTAACATCTGATCAGCCATGGAGATAGAACTGTTACCTTCATTCTAATACATTCTAACATCTGATCAGCCATGGAGATAGAACTGTTACCTTCATTCTAATACATTCTAACATCTGATCAGCCATGGAGATAGAACTGTTACCTTCAATCTAATACATTCTAACATCTGATCAGCCATGGAGATAGAACTGTTACCTTCAATCTAATACATTCTAACATCTGATCAGCCATGGAGATAGAACTGTTACCTTCAATCTAATACATTCTAACATCTGATCAGCCACATTGAGATAGAACTGTTACCTTCAATCTAATACATTCTAACATCTGATCAGCCACATTGAGATAGAACTGTTACCTTCAATCTAATACATTCTAACATCTGATCAGCCACATTGAGATAGAACTGTTACCTTCAATCTAATACATTCTAACATCTGATCAGCCATGGAGATAGAACTGTTACCTTCAATCTAATACATTCTAACATCTGATCAGCCACATTGAGATAGAACTGTTACCTTCAATCTAATACATTCTAACATCTGATCAGCCACATTGAGATAGAACTGTTACCTTCAATCTAATACATTCTAACATCTGATCAGCCATGGAGATAGAACTGTTACCTTCAATCTAATACATTCTAACATCTGATCAGCCATGGAGATAGAACTGTTACCTTCAATCTAATACATTCTAACATCTGATCAGCCATGGAGATAGAACTGTTACCTTCAATCTAATACATTCTAACATCTGATCAGCCATGGAGATAGAACTGTTACCTTCAATCTAATACATTCTAACATCTGATCAGCCATGGAGATAGAACTGTTACCTTCAATCTAATACATTCTAACATCTGATCAGCCATGGAGATAGAACTGTTACCTTCAATCTAATACATTCTAACATCTGATCAGCCATGGAGATAGAACTGTTACCTTCAATCTAATACATTCTAACATCTGATCAGCCATGGAGATAGAACTGTTACTTTCAATCTAATACATTCTAACATCTGATCAGCCATGGAGATAGAACTGTTACCTTCAATCTAATACATTCTAACATCTGATCAGCCATGGAGATAGAACTGTTACCTTCAATCTAATACATTCTAACATCTGATCAGCCATGGAGATAGAACTGTTACCTTCAATCTAATGCATTCTAACATCTGATCAGCCATGGAGATAGAACTGTTACCTTCAATCTAATACATTCTAACATCTGATCAGCCACATTGAGATAGAACTGTTACCTTCAATCTAATACATTCTAACATCTGATCAGCCATGGAGATAGAACTGTTACCTTCAATCTAATACATTCTAACATCTGATCAGCCATGGAGATAGAACTGAGTAAAAACAAGACCCAATAACTGAGCAGGAGTAAAAACAAGACACAAGAACTGAGCATGAATAAAAACAAGACCCAATAACTGAGCATGAGTCAAAACAAGACCCAATAACTGAGCATGAATAAAAACAAGACCCAATAACTGAGCATGAGTCAAAACAAGACACAATAACTGAGCATGAGTAAAAACAAGACCCAATAACTGAGCATGAGTAAAAACAAGACACAATAACTGAGCATGAGTAAAACAAGACCCAATAACTGAGCATGAGTAAAAACAAGACCCAATAACTGAGCATGAGTAAAAACAAGACACAATAACTGAGCATGAATAAAAACAAGACACAATAACTGAGCATGAATAAAAACAAGACACAATAACTGAGCATGAATAAAAACAAGACATAATAACTGAGCATGAGTAAAAACAAGACATAATAACTGAGCATGAATAAAAACAAGACACAATAACTGAGCATGAATAAAAACAAGACCCAATAACTGAGCATGAGTAAAAACAAGACACAATAACTGAGTATGAATAAAAACAAGACACAATAACTGAGCATGAATAAAAACAAGACACAATAACTGAGCATGAATATAAACAAGACACAATAACTGAGCATGAATAAAAACAAGACACAATAACTGAGCATGAATAAAAACAAGACACAATAACTGAGCATGAATAAAAACAAGACACAATAACTGAGCATGAATAAAAACAAGACACAATAACTGAGCATGAATAAAAACAAGACACAATAACTGAGCATGAGTAAAAACAAGAAACAATAACTGAGCATGAGTAAAAACAAGAAACAATAACTGAGCATGAGTAAAAACAAGACACAATAACTGAGCATGAGTAAAAACAAGACACAATAACTGAGCATGAGTAAAAACAAGACCCAATAACTTAGCATGAGTAAAAACAAGAAACAATAACTGAGCATGAGTAAAAACAAGACCCAATAACTGAGCATGAGTAAAAACAAGAAACAATAACTGAGCATGAGTAAAAACAAGACCCAATAACTGAGCATGAGTAAAAACAAGACCCAATAACTGAGCAAGAGTAAAAACAAGACCCAATAACTGAGCATGAATAAAAACAAGAAACCATAACTGAATATGAGTAAAAACAAGACATAAAAACTGAGCATGAGTAAAAACAAGACCCAATAACTGAGCATGAGTAAAAACAAGACCCAATAACTGAGCATGAGTAAAAACAAGACCCAATAACTGAGCATGAGTAAAAACAAGACACAGTAACTGAGCATGAGTAAAAACAAGACACAATAACTGAGCATGAGTAAAAACAAGACACAATAACTGAGCATGAGTAAAAACAAGACACAATAACTGAGCATGAGTAAAAACAAGAAACAATAACTGAGCATGAGTAAAAACAAGACCCAATAACTGAGCATGAGTAAACACAAGACCCAATAACTGAGCATGAGTAAAAACAAGACCCAATAACTGAGCAAGAGTAAAAACAAGACCCAATAACTGAGCATGAGTAAAAACAAGACCCAATAACTGAGCATGAGTAAAAACAAGACCCAATAACTGAGCAAGAGTAAAAACAAGACCCAATAACTGAGCATGAGTAAAAACAAGACACAATAACTGAGCATGAGTAAAAACAAGACACAAAAACTGAGCATGAGTAAAAACAAGACCCAATAACTGAGCATGAATAAAATCAAGACCCAATAACTGAGCATGAATAAAATCAAGACCCAATAACTGAGCATGAGTAAAAACAAGACCCAATAACTGAGCAGGAGTAAAAACAAGACACAAGAACTGAGCATGAATAAAAACAAGACCCAATAACTGAGCATGAATAAAAACAAGACACAATAACTGAGCATGAATAAAAACAAGACACAATGACTGAGCATGAATAAAAACAAGACACAATAACTGAGCATGAATAAAAACAAGACACAATAACTGAGCATGAATAAAAACAAGACACAATAACTGAGCATGAATAAAAACAAGACACAATAACTGAGCATGAATAAAAACAAGACACAATAACTGAGCATGAGTAAAAAAAAGAAACAATAACTGAGCATGAGTAAAAACAAGAAACAATAACTGAGCATGAGTAAAAACAAGACACAATAACTGAGCATGAGTAAAAACAAGACACAATAACTGAGCATGAGTAAAAACAAGACCCAATAACTGAGCATGAGTAAAAACAAGAAACAATAACTGAGCATGAGTAAAAACAAGACACAATAACTGAGCATGAGTAAAAACAAGACACAATAACTGAGCATGAGTAAAAACAAGACCCAATAACTGAGCATGAATAAAATCAAGACCCAATGACTGAGCATGAGTAAAAACAAGACCCAATAACTGAGCAGGAGTAAAAACAAGACACAAGAACTGAGCATGAATAAAAACAAGACCCAATAACTGAGCATGAGTAAAAACAAGACATAATAACTGAGCATGAATAAAAACAAGACACAAGAACTGAGCATGAATAAAAACAAGACCCAATAACTGAGCATGAATAAAAACAAGACACAATAACTGAGCATGAATAAAAACAAGACACAATAACTGAGCATGAATAAAAACAAGACACAATAACCGAGCATGAATAAAAACAAGACACAATAACTGAGCATGAATAAAAACAAGACACAATAACTGAGCATGAATAAAAACAAGACACAATAACTGAGCATGAATAAAAACAAGACACAATAACTGAGCATGAATAAAAACAAGACACAAGAACTGAGCATGAATAAAAACAAGACACAATAACTGAGCATGACTAAAAACAAGAAACAATAACTGAGCATGAGTAAAAACAAGAAACAATAACTGAGCATGAGTAAAAACAAGACACAATAACTGAGCATGAGTAAAAACAAGACACAAAAACTGAGCATGAGTAAAAACAAGACCCAATAACTGAGCATGAATAAAATCAAGACCCAATAACTGAGCATGAGTAAAAACAAGACCCAATAACTGAGCAGGAGTAAAAACAAGACACAAGAACTGAGCATGAATAAAAACAAGACCCAATAACTGAGCATGAGTAAAAACAAGACATCATAACTGAGCATGAATAAAAACAAGACCCAATAACTGAGCATGAATAAAAACAAGACCCAATAACTGAGCATGAGTAAAAACAAGACACAATAACTGAGCATGAATAAAAACAAGACACAATGACTGAGCATGAATAAAAACAAGACACAATAACTGAGCATGAATAAAAACAAGACACAATAACTGAGCATGAATAAAAACAAGACACAATAACTGAGCATGAATAAAAACAAGACACAAGAACTGAGCATGAATAAAAACAAGACACAATAATTGAGCATGAGTAAAAAAAGAAACAATAACTGAGCATGAGTAAAAACAAGAAACAATAACTGAGCATGAGTAAAAACAAGACACAATAACTGAGCATGAGTAAAAACAAGACACAATAACTGAGCATGAGTAAAAACAAGACCCAATAACTGAGCATGAATAAAAACAAGACCCAATAACTGAGCATGAGTAAAAACAAGACATAATAACTGAGCATGAATAAAAACAAGACACAAGAACTGAGCATGAGTAAAAACAAGACACAATAACTGAGCATGAGTAAAAACAAGACCCAATAACTGAGCATGAATAAAATCAAGACCCAATGACTGAGCATGAGTAAAAACAAGACCCAATAACTGAGCAGGAGTAAAAACAAGACACAAGAACTGAGCATGAATAAAAACAAGACCCAATAACTGAGCATGAGTAAAAACAAGACATAATAACTGAGCATGAATAAAAACAAGACACAATAACTGAGCATGAATAAAAACAAGACACAATAACCGAGCATGAATAAAAACAAGACACAATAACTGAGCATGAATAAAAACAAGACACAATAACTGAGCATGAATAAAAACAAGACACAATAACTGAGCATGAATAAAAACAAGACACAATAACTGAGCATGAATAAAAACAAGACACAAGAACTGAGCATGAATAAAAACAAGACACAATAACTGAGCATGAGTAAAAACAAGAAACAATAACTGAGCATGAGTAAAAACAAGAAACAATAACTGAGCATGAGTAAAAACAAGACACAATAACTGAGCATGAGTAAAAACAAGACACAATAACTGAGCATGAGTAAAAACAAGACCCAATAACTGAGCATGAGTAAAAACAAGACACAATAACTGAGCATGAGTAAAAACAAGACCCAATAACTGAGCATGAGTAAAAACAAGACCCATTAACTGAGCATGAATAAAATCAAGACCCAATAACTGAGCATGAGTAAAAACAAGACCCAATAACTGAGCAGGAGTAAAAACAAGACACAAGAACTGAGCATGAATAAAAACAAGACCCAATAACTGAGCATGAATAAAAACAAGACCCAATAACTGAGCATGAGTAAAAACAAGACATAATAACTGAGCATGAATAAAAACAAGACACAAGAACTGAGCATGAATAAAAACAAGACCCAATAACTGAGCATGAATAAAAACAAGACACAATAACTGAGCATGAATAAAAACAAGACACAATAGCTGAGCATGAATAAAAACAAGACACAATAACCGAGCATGAATAAAAACAAGACACAAGAACTGAGCATGAATAAAAACAAGACACAATAACTGAGCATGAGTAAAAACAAGAAACAATAACTGAGCATGAGTAAAAACAAGACACAATAACTGAGCATGAGTAAAAACAAGACACAATAACTGAGCATGAGTAAAAACAAGACACAATAACTGAGCATGAGTAAAAACAAGACACAATAACTGAGCATGAGTAAAACCCTCTGCAAGATATGGTTTTCCATAAGTAAAGTCGACATTAGAATGCAGTTTAAACCACCACGGAGCTAATTTGTCTAACGCGCATGAAGTAGTTTTCATGTGCTTTGTCACCTTATCTCTAGAGAACCCAAAGTAGTTTTCCTGTGCTTTGTCACCTTATCTCTAGAGAACCTAAAGTAGTTTTCCTGTGCTTTGTCACCTTCTCTAGCGAACATAAAGTAGTTTTCCTGTGTTTTGTCACCTTATCTCTAGAGCCCCTAAAGTTGTTTTCCTGTGTTTTGTCACCTTATCTCTAGAGAACATAAAGTAGTTTTCCTGTGTTTTGTCACCTTATCTCTAGAGCCCCTAAAGTAGTTTTCCTGTGTTTTGTCACCTTATCTCTAGAGCCCCTAAAGTAGCTCTCCTGTGTTTTGTCACCTTACCTCTAGAGCCCCTAAAGTAGCTCTCCTGTGTTTTGTCACCTTACCTCTAGAGCCCCTAAAGTAGTTTTCCTGTGCTTTGTCACCTTATCTCTAGAGAACATAAAGTAGTTTTCCTGTGTTTTGCCACCTTCTCTAGCAAACCTAAAGTAGTTTTCCTGTGTTTTGTCACCTTCAATAGAGAACCTAAAGTAGTTTTCCTGTGCTTTGTCACCTTATCTCTAGAGCTCCTAAAGTAGTTCTCCTGTGTTTTGTCACCTTATCTCTAGAGCTCCTAAAGTAGTTATCCTGTGTTTTGTCACCTTATCTCTAGAGCTCCTAAAGTAGTTCTCCTGTGTTTTGTCACCTTATCTCTAGAGCTCCTAAAGTAGTTATCCTGAGTTTTGCCACCTTATCTCTAGAGCTCCTAAAGTAGTTCTCCTGTGTTTTGTCACCTTCTCTAGAGAACCTAAAATAGTTTTCCTGTGTTTTGTCACCTTCTCTAGAGAACCTAAAGTAGTTTTCCTGTGTTTTGTCACCTTATCTCTAGAGCCCCTAAAGTAGTTTTCCTGTGTATTGTCACCTTATCTCTAGAGCCCCTAAAGTAGTTCTCCTGTGTTTTGCCACCTTATCTCCAGAGCTCCTAAAGTAGTTCTCCTGTGTTTTGCCACCTTATCTCTAGAGCTCCTACAGTAGTTTTCCTGTGCTCTTTCATCTTATTTCTTGATGCACATCAGTTCTAGAGCGTTAATATGTTTAATGGAAAAAGGGTTGTAGAATAGTGTCTCCATAATGACAATCTAAATAGCCTACCTTATAACATGCAGGGCTACTGATTAGATTCCACTTTGAAAACTGCTTGTTACGGAGTATAGTTGATAGGTAATTGACTAGCTGGGCTGTTCCCCTGCCTTATAATATGCAGGGCTACTGATTAGTTTACACTTTGAAAACTGCTTATTACGGGGTCTAGTTGATAGGTAATTGACTAGCTGGGCTGTTCCCCGGACTACGTGTGTAGGGACTTGTACAATGCTTGAACAAGGCTATTGAAAGGGATGATGTTACGGAGTCTAGTTGATAGGTAATTGACTAGCTGGGCTGTTCCCCTACCTTATAACATGCAGGGCTACTGATTAGTCTCCACTTTGAAAACTGCCTGTTACCGGGTCTAATTGATAGGTAATTGACTAGCTGGGCTTTTCCCCGGACTCTGTGTGTAGGGACTTGTACAATGCTTTAACAAGGCTATTGAACTTGACATTTGTGTCTGTCTGTATTCTTGGTATCTTCCACTAGATGGCAGTAAACACCTGCTGTAACTAGACTTTACAACAAGTGACCATGTTTACATGCACACCAATATACCGTTATTATTCGGTAAACTCTGATGTATTCAAGTATTGTGTGTTTGAGTTGATGCATGTACACATCTTATCCCATGTTCTGTTGTTTCTGCTGTCTACTCAGGCTGTTTCATATATTATATGTGTTGTGTGATGATGTTCTCATCTGATTGTCAGAAATCACTTCAAAAAGTAGGCTACTTGTGCAGTTTTATCCACTGTAATAAAGTATTTAACTGATTCTCTGTACTGGTCCATATAGCCTGGCTACAATTTAGATACATTTATGCTTATAATTTTAGACATTTGGTAGGTCATTTGTTTGTCAATTATAGTTTGATACATGCAGCTTCTCTTCTGTCAAAACGTGTTGCCCCAGAATACTAAATAAAGTAGTTCCCTCCAGAATAATGTTTTACATTGATAGACTAAATAAAGTAGTTCCCTCCAGAATAATGTTTTACATTGATAGAATGAATAAAGTAGTTCCCTCCAGAATAATGTTTTACATTGATAGACTAAATAAAGTAGTTCCCTCCAGAATAATGTTTTACATTGATAGACTAAATAAAGTAGTTCCCTCCAGAATAATGTTTTACATTGATAGACTAAATAAAGTAGTTCTCTCCAGAATAATGTTTTACATTGATAGACTAAATAAAGTAGTTCTCTCCAGAATAATGTTTTACATTGATAGAATAAATAAAGTAGTTCTCTCCAGAATAATGTTTTACATTGATAGACTAAATAAAGTAGTTCCCTCCAGAATAATGTTTTACATTGATAGACTAAATAAAGTAGTTCCCTCCAGAATAATGTTTTACATTGATAGAATAAATAAAGTAGTTCTCTCCAGAATAATGTTTGACCGGGGAGAAAACGCAATAACTCCAAAAACAGTGGAAAGAGTGTTCCTGTGCAAAATGTCCAAATCTCATCAGTTTGAACGTTTTTTAGGAAAAGAAAAGCTGAGAAAACGATGGAAAACGTTTCTGATCAGGTTGAAAATACTGTCCGCTTGCATCATAGTGTCAGAGATAACACCTTACACTCTCATTCACATTATCTCAAGAGATACTGTCTGCTTGCATCATAGTGTCAGAGATAACACCTTACACTCTCATTCACATTATCTCAAGAGATACTGTCTGCTTGCATCATAGTGTCAGAGATAACACCTTACACTCTCATTCACATTATCTCAAGAGATACTGTCTGCTTGCATCATAGTGTCAGAGATAACACCTTACACTCTCATTCACATTATCTCAAGAGATACTGAAATAAATCATATTTATCCACCCCTGTTCCCCAGACTAAATTAACATGTGTTGTATCATTTAAATGACAAGAAATGCATAATTCTGCAGTTCATATTATATTAGATTATAGGCCTAGAGTCAGTGTCCAGATTGCAGTTCATGTTATATTAGATTATAGGTCTACAGTCAGTGCCCAGATTTCAGTTACTATTCAATTTAAGCCATATGAATTTAAATGAGGAATATTCTGTTTATTTAGGGCTACAGGAATACTCGTGAACGGGATATCAAAGGTGCATGTGTGACAAAGTGAAAATGTAGTTTCCATCAACCTCACTCGCGATGCGCGCAACGTGGATATCAGAGAACACCGCAGTTCCGGGAGAGTAGTGGGTGAAACCATTCACCTCAGAAAGAGGGGTGATATGAATAACGTTTCCTTTCCTTATGTGTTGTCGAATTCATAAAAAAAGATTTGCTGCCTCTGTAGAAAGGTTGTTAATACGAGAGGTCTTCAGACTTAGCATTTTTGTATTATTTTCCTTGAAAGAACAAATAGTGGGATTTGAGTGCTTCTCCCCTATTTGGAAAGTTGGTCTGCCTGCTGTTCACATAAATACCGGCAACATAAATATATACATAAATACCGGCATTCGCTATTGACTTTGCGATATATAAACCAGTGTTCCAGATACACTATTGTGTTATACAGTTTTAAACAGTTTTTATGTCCAGCAGAAGGAGACGTGCTCTCAGAATATCTCAGACTGTATATATTTATGTTGTATTTAAAGCATATTTCTGCAAGTTAATCGTGTCTGCTAGCTTAGCTAGCCATGGTAATGAGGAGCTAACTAGCACCGTCAATCAGTGCACTGTAATGTCACGCTAGCTGTTGCTAGCAGGTGATTTATTGGTAATTCAAATCAAATCAAATCAAATCAAATTTTATTAGTCACATACACATGGTTAGCAGATGTTAATGCGAGTGTAGCGAAATGCTTGTGCTTCTAGTTCCGACAATGCAGTAATAACCAACAGTAATCTAACCTAACAATTCCACGCTACTACCTTACACACACACACAAGTGTGAAGGGATAAAGAATATGTACATAAAGATATATGGATGAGTGGTGGTACAGAACGGCATGGCAGATGCAGTAGATGGTATAGAGTACGGTATATACATATGAGATGAGTACTGTAGGGTATGTAAACATAAAGTGGCATAGTTTAAAGTGGCTAGTGGTACATGTATTGCATAAAGATGGCAAGATGCAGTAGATGATATAGAGTACAGTATATACATATGAGATGGGTAATGTAGGGTATGTAAACATTGTATTAAGTGGCATTGCTTAAAGTGGCTAGTGGTACATTTTTACATAATTTCCATCAATTCCCATTTTTAAAGTGGCTGGAGTTGAGTCAGTATGTTGGCAGCGGCCGCTAAATATTAGTGGTGGCTGTTTAACAGTCTGATGGCCTTGAGATAGAAGCTGTTTTTCAGTCTCTCGGTCCCTGCTTTGATGCACCTGTACTGACCTCGCCTTCTGGATGATAGCGAGGTGAACAGGCAGTGGCTTGGGTGGTTGTTGTCCTTGATGATCTTTATGGCCTTCCTGTGACATCGGGTGGTGTAGGTGTCCTGGAGGGCAGGTAGTTTGCCCCTGGTGATGCGTTCTGCAGACCTCACTACCCTCTGGAGAGCCTTACGGTTGTGGGCGGAGCAGTTGCCGTACCAGGCGGTGATACAGCCCGACAGGATGCTCTCGATTGTGCATCTGTAGAAGTTTGTGAGTGCTTTTGGTGACAAGCCGAATTTCTTCAGCCTCCTGAGGTTGAAGAGGCGCTGCTGCGCCTTCTTCACAACGCTGTCTGTGTGGGTGGACCAATTCAGTTTGTCCGTGATGTGTACACCGAGGAACTTAAAACTTTCCACCTTCTCCACTACTGACCCGTCGATGTGGATAGGGGGGTGCTCCCTCTGCTGTTTCCTGAAGTCCACAATCATCTCCTTTGTTTTGTTGACGTTGAGTATGAGGTTATTTTCCTGACACCACACTCCGAGGGCCCTCACCTCCTCCCTGTAGGCCGTCTCGTCGTTGTTGGTGATCAAGCCTACCACTGTAGTGTCATCCGCAAACTTGATGATCGAGTTGGAGGCGTGCATGGCCACGCAGTCGTGGGTGAACAGGGAGTACAGGAGAGGGCTCAGAACGCACCCTTGTGGGGCCCCAGTGTTGAGGATCAGCGGGGTGGAGATGTTGTTACCTACCCTCACCACCTGGGGGCGGCCCGTCAGGAAGTCAAGGACCCAGTTGCACAGTGCGGGGTCGAGACCCAGGGTCTCGAGCTTGATGACGAGTTTGGAGGGTACTATGGTGTTAAATGCTGAGCTGTAATCGATGAACAGCATTCTCACATGGGTATTCCTCTTGTCCAGATGGGTTAGGGCAGTGTGCAGTGTGGTTGCGATTGCGTCGTCTGTGGACCTATTGGGTCGGTAAGCAAATTGGAGTGGGTCTAGGGTGTCCGGTAGGGTGGAGGTGATATGGTCCTTGACTAGTCTCTCAAAGCACTTCATGATGACGGAAGTGAGTGCTACGGGGCGATAGTCGTTTAGCTCAGTTACCTTAGCTTTCTTGGGAACAGGAACAATGGTGGCCCTCTTGAAGCATGTGGGAACAGCAGACTGGGATAAGGATTGATTGAATATGTCCGTAAACACACCAGCCAGCTGGTCTGCGCATGCTCTGAGGACGCGGCTGGGAATGCCGTCTGGGCCTGCAGCCTTGCGAGGGTTAACACGTTTAAATGTTTTACTCACCTCGGCTGCAGTGAAGGAGAGCCCGCAGGTTTTGGTAGGGGGCCGTGTCAGTGGCACTGTATTGTCCTCAAAGCGGGCAAAAAAGTTGTTTAGCCTGTCTGGGAGCAAGACATCCTGGTCCTCGACGGGGCTGGTTTTCTTTTTGTAATCCGTGATTGACTGTAGACCCTGCCACATACCTCTTGTGTCTGAGCTGTTGAATTTCGACTCGATTTTGTCTCTGTACTGAGACTTAGCCTGTTTGATTGCCTTGCGGAGAGAATAGCTACACTGTTTGTATTCGGTCATGCTTCCGGTCACCTTGCCCTGGTTAAAAGCAGTGGTTCGCGCTTTCAGTTTCACGCGAATGCTGCCGTCAATCCACGGTTTCTGGTTTGGGAATGTTTTTATCGTTGCTGTGGGTACGACATCGTCAATGCACTTCCTAATGAACTCGCTCACCGAATCAGCATATTCGTCAATATTGTTGTTGGACGCGATGCGGAACATATTCCAATCCGCGTGATCGAAGCAGTCTTGAAGCGTGGATTCAGATTGGTCGGACCAGCGTTGAACAGACCTGAGCGCGGGAGCTTGTTGTTTGAGTTTCTGTTTGTAGGCAGGAATCAACAAAATGGAGTCGTGGTCAGCTTTTCCGAAAGGGGGGCGGGGGAGGGCCTTGTAAGCGTCGCGGAAATTAGTGTAGCAATGGTCCAGTGTTTTTCCAGCCCTGGTAGCACAATCGATATGCTGATAGAATTTAGGGAGTTTTGTTTTTAGATTAGCCTTGTTAAAATCCCCAGCTACGATGAATGCAGCCTCAGGGTGTGTGGTTTCCAGTTTACAAAGAGTCAGATAAAGTTCGTTCAGGGCCATCGATGTGTCTGCTTGGGGGGGAATGTATACGGCTGTGATTATGATTGACGAGAATTCCCTTGGTAGATAATGCGGTCGACATTTGATTGTGAGGAGTTCTAGATCAGGTGAACAGAACGACTTGAGTTCTTGTGTGTTATTATGATGGTCACACCACTTCTCGTTAATCATAAGGCATACCCCCCCGCCCCTCTTCTTACCGGAAAGATGTTTGTTTCTGTCGGCGCGATGCATGGAGAAACCAGCTGGCTGCACCGACTCCGTTAGCGTCCCTTGAGTTAGCCATGTTTCCGTGAAGCAGAGCACGTTGCAATCCCTGATGTCTCTCTGGAATGCTACCCGTGCTCGGATTTCATCAACCTTATTGTCAAGAGACTGGACATTGGCGAGTAGTATGCTAGGGAGTGGAGCGCGATGTGCCCGTCTCCGAAGCCTGACCACGAGACCGCCACGTTTTCCCCTTTTTCGGCGTCGCCCAGGGTCGCCGGCTGGGATCAGATCCATTGTATTGTGTGGAAGGCAAAACACTGGATCCGTTTCGGGAAAGTCATATTCCTGGTAGGAACGATGGTGAGTTGACGTTAATCGTATATTCAGTAGTTCCTCCCGACTGTATGTAATGAAACCTAAGATTACCCGGGGTACCGATGTAAGAAATAACACGTAAAAAAACAAAATACTGCATATTTTCCAAGGAACGCGAAGCGAGGCTGCCATCTCTATCGGCGCCGGAAGCGCCGATAGAGAATTCAAGACTTCTTTATTGAAATATTAAGTGCATGTTTATTTTCTTACTACCATAAAAGGTTTATATAAAAGGGTTGTACTTGTGCTCTGTATTTATGGATTAATGTCACTTCACATTGAGGGCATGAATCATTACTGTTGCTCCTGTCTAACAGTTATCTTGTGTCCTACCTAACCATGTATCATTACTGTTGTTCCTGTCTAACAGTTATCTTGTGTCCTACCTAACCATGTATCATTACTGTTGCTCCTATCTAACAGTTATCTTGTGTCCTACCTAACCAGTGAACGTGTGGCTGTGACCGTCCTGTCAATGCCTGTCCTGGTGACTCATTTTACATTTACATTTTAGTCATTGAGCAGACACTCTTATCCAGAGCAATTTACAGTTGGTCCTGGTGACTCCTGGGCCCTTATTCATAAAGGATGTGTCTCAGAGCTGATCTAGGATCAGGTCCCCCTCCATGTAATCTGATTCATTATGATCTAGGATCAGGTCCCCCTCCATGTAATCTGATTCATTATGATCTAGGATCAGGTCCCCCTCCATGTAATCTGATTCATTATGATCTAGGATCAGGTCCTCCTCCATGTAATCTGATTCATTATGATCTAGGATCAGGTCCCCCTCCATGTAATCTGATTCATTATGATCTAGGATCAGGTCCCCCTCCATGTAATCTGATTCATTATGATCTAGAATCAGGTCCTCCTCTCCATATAATCTGATTCATTATGATCTAGGATCAGGTCCTGTTGGAGCAAATCATTAAGGAGAGCTGAGCATTAAATATAAATAGGTCTAGTTGCCAGGCTGAAGTAGCAAGGCCATGCACATTAAGAGAAGATGACACCCAGGCCATATGACACCCAGGCTATACTCTATTTTTGAAAGAGTACACTAACCAAGACCACACGTACATTTATGACAGCTGGACATACTATGGTCAGCAGGATACAGGAAGAAAGATGGAAGCAAGATAACTGATGACTAACACGTAAAACAAAAGCATGCAATGCATAGATTATTTTAGGACGCGAAAAGGGTGCTGTCATCGTTATAACCTAACCAAATGCAGATATGAGCGTTAGTGGGCGTGAACAAGCAAGCTCTGAGATGAAAAGATAATCATAGAGAAAAGTCAAGGGAAGCTATTTTCATATAGAGGGAGGGGACTCTATACGTTATGCAAAGACAGAATCCTATAAAGGCAGGACTCTGTAATATGAGAATTTAGTCTCATTCCATGGAGGGGCTCAGCTCTGTTATAGGGTCCTTCCATGGAGGGGCTCAGCTCTGTTATAGGGTCCTTCCATGGAGGGGCTCAGCTTTGCTACTTTGTATTAAAGTCTATATTGAATTCACAAGTTCTAGTAAGAGCGTCATATTTCTGAGACGATTCTCCACGACAGTCCCCCCTCTCCATGTAATCTGATTCATTATGATCTAGGATCAGGTCCCGCTCTCCATGTAATCTGATTCATTATGATCTAGGATCAGGTCCCCCTCCATGTAATCTGATTCATTATGATCTAGGATCAGGTCCCTCCTCTCCATGTAATCTGATTCATTATGATCTAGGATCAGGTCCTCCTCTCCATGTAATCTGATTCATTATGATCTAGGATCAGGTCCCCCCTCTCCATGTAATCTGATTCATTATGATATAGGATCAGGTCCCCCCTCTCCATGTAATCTGATTCATTATGATATAGGATCAGGTCCCCCCTCTCCATGTAATCTGATTCATTATGATATAGGATCAGGTCCCCCCTCTCCATGTAATCTGATTCATTATGATATAGGATCAGGTCCCCCCTCTCCATGTAATCTGATTCATTATGATCTAGGATCAGGTCCCCCTCTCCATGTAATCTGATTCATTATGATCTAGGATCAGGTCCCCCTGTCCATGTAATCTGATTCATTATGATCTAGTTGTCAGAGCTAGAGTGGTGATTGTCAGACCATGACACATCCCGAAAATCTGTCTTCTCACAAAATCGTGTGTAGAATCTGAACGGTTTGGCCAACAAACTATTATGATACCACTCTATTGAAAGCTGAAACTCTCATGAACACGATGGTGTTCTCCGTTTTGCTCTAGGAATTACAACAAACTAACAGGGTGGAAAGTGATATTAGGGGGACACAGAAAAACTTAAATTAAATAATATGAATGAAAAATGAAGAACAAATGAATGATTGAATGACATTTTATTTTCGTGTCAAATCGCCAACTTGCAACCCATCCCTTATAGGATTAATTACCACATAAACAAACATAATAATTCACTGTGGTAATTAAATGATGATTCTCCTTCCAGTGTTCTCTGCATTGAACATCACATGAAGAATGAAAACAATGGAAGGCAAAAATCAAAACATAATAGTAAATAAGGTGATGCAAACAATAATTATATCACTAGAGCAGTAAAATAATATACATACATACACACTGTATATATAACATATACAGATAAATAAATACAGAAAAAAAGAGCACTAAAATAACATACATACATACACACTGTATATATACACACTGTATATATACACACTGTATATATACACATATAAATAAATACAGAAAAAAAGAAAACAGAAGGCATTTGAACCAAGTCTGGAACAAAGAGAAGATTCATATGGGAGACAAGTCTATACACAATCTATATACACATTTACCACATAGAAGTTAAATGTTTTTACAATTTAATTATAGGTAGCCCTTTTTCTTCTTTTCAAGGCTTTATCTAAATATTCCACAAACGGAAATACACAATAGACAAAAAAAACATTTACATTTCTCCTCATCACTCAGCCACATAATGCCAGGGTATATCTGCTGTGCTTTCTGGAATAAGAGCAAGTGTATATCATGGTAGAAAGGGCAATAGAGGATTAAATGAATTTCATTCTCTATTTCTTCGAGGTCACAATAGTTACATAGTCTTTCCTCCATTTCACCACAATACCTGTTTCAATACACAGAGGCAATATCCCTGATCTGACCTGTTTCATTATGCAGAGGCAATATCCCTGATCTGACCTGTTTCAATACACAGAGGCAATATCCCTGATCGTACCTGTTTCAATACACAGAGGCAATATCCCTGATCTGACCTGTTTCAATACACAGAGGCAATATCCCTGATCTGACCTGTTTCAATACGCAGAGACAATATCCCTGATCTTCCCTGTGCACATAGCGATCTCTTGCTTTTAGGTAGGTTATACATAATATATCTCTCTGTCACGCCCTGACCTTAGAGAGCCGTTTTATTTCTCTATTTGGTTAGGTCAGGGTGTGATGTGGGGTAGCATTCTATGTTTTGTTTTCTATGTTTCTTTATTTCTTTGTTTTGGCCGGGTGTGGTTCTCAATCAGGGACAGCTGTCTATCGTTGTCTCTGATTGGGAATCATACTTAGGTAGCTCTTTTGCCCTCCTTTCAGTGTGGGTAGTTGACTTTTGTGCGTGGCACTTTAGCCCTGTAAGCTTCACGGTTGTGTCTTCGTTTGTTGTTTTGTTGGGGACATTTTAAATAAAAGGAAAATGTACACTCACCACGCTGCGCTTTGGTCTCATCCTTCCGACGACAACTGTGACACTATCACACACCAATTCACTGTTAATCAAACAAAAGGTTCTCCATGTGGGTTTATGATTCATCTCACACACACATTTTATTTTCATATTAAATCAACAGTTGATTTTTAATCATATCTATGTCTCCCTTCATTTGGTTTTGGTTCAGATGTTCACAGTCACACTGTTGGAAAAGCTCAGACATTTCAGTTGCCCAGGCTCCCCCTATGGATAGATAAATACAATAATCATGAAAAAAGTAATTGATGAAAGAGACTTCAACTAGGACTATAAAATAATGAAGAAATAGTTTAACATTTTGTTATTTTATGGCTTATATTCCTTTTGGAAGTTTATAAATAACACCCGGGGACAAAAACGCCTACATCTTCTGACAAAAAGAGTTAAAATGCATGAAATTCCCTTTCAGGATCCATATTTTGGTGTTTTTAAGGTAAAGGACACCTTATATTTTAAGCCTTTTGGAATCCACATTTTACACTAAATAAGAACTGATATTTCCTGTGGACAGAAAAGGCACCACATGGTAGGAATGACTCAGCAGCACTCCCACACTAGTTTACTGTAGTCCACATGTTCCCTCTGCTTTATTCTAGATTATTAACCTGAAATACTCACTTTACTTGGAAACTGTGTTGCAGTTTAGAGATGAAACTATGAGATGCTCTGTCATCTCAAAATGGCCCTGTGCAGATACTTTCTGTTTTCAGTTCCAACTGCAGTCAAGGCGTCTCCCCTTCATATAACAACAGTAACCAGAGGGTGGAGCTAACAGTCAGTTTCAACTGCAGTCAAGGATTCACCCCTTCATATAACAACAGTAACCAGAGGGTGGAGCTAACAGTCAGCTTCATGTGACAGCAGTAAATCATGACATTGTGTCGCATCTTGCTTCAATTTTATTATAGTCCTTCTTCAAGTAATCTCTCTTACATTATTTTTGATAAACATATAATTTACTCGAAACCAGGTTTAGTTGTGTTTTTCCCCCTCCTTATTGTGTGACTTTAATAATTGTAAACAGGCCTACAAACCCAAAATGTTTTAATTTGAGAATGTTCATTTGTATGCCTCAAATATCAAACTGTCTTAAAATATTTGATGATGAGTTGAATCAAGTGTGTAAGTGCTGGTAAGAACAAAAGGATTGAGAAACCCTGAGATAAACATAAAACCATATAATTGAAAAGCTCCTCCACCATCTTTACCAGACGTTTTACTGATAACATGTCGGCCTACTGATTAGTTTACACTTTGAAAACTGCAACTCAGCTCAAGGAGCAGTTCTACTAACTAGTAATATATCATTCCTAGTATTCTTTCACATACTCTTTCCTTTAGAATTCATTATTGTTCAGAAATAGACATAGTTTACGCACCTTTTTATTTGTAAAATATAGTTAACTCAACTTCGTATTTTGATAATTATCGTTTATCACTTATTATGCGTTTCTAGCGTAAGCCTAAATTCCATCGTGGAAACCGGGACCAGGTTGGTCAGCATGATAAAGAATCATATCTCAAGCCTGTCTATTGAATGTCTGACTACGACCTAACTTTATAATAGTTATATGTAGCCAAGACTTACCAGAGTCTGTCCGTCTTTCCTTCAAATCAACACATTTATCCTGCTTCTAATGTTGTCGAGAAACGTGCGCTACAGTTTCAACAGTCCTTTTATAAAGGCGTAGACCACACCCTTACTTTCACTTTCATATGAGGAAATCACGTCAATTCTGACGTCACTGGTGTATGGTAAAAAGATGACGACAGAACCCTGTGAGATCTACTAACTAGTAATAATATGTCATTCCAGGTATTTATTCTCTTACTCTGTCCTTTATTGTTCAGAAATACTTTATTTGTACTTCTCTCCATATAGTGTTTTCTGCTCTGTCATCTCACCATGGATCTTGCACTCAGCCATCTCCCCACCCTGATAATAAAGTGTTTTATTAGTATCTTCCACTAGATGGCAGTAAACACCTGCTGTAACTAGACTTTACAACAGCATTCCTTATTCATACAGGCAGTGTCTCAGATGAGGAGTGCTAATCTAGGATCAGGTCCCCCCTGTCCATGTAATCTGATTCATTATGATCTAGGATCAGGTCCCCCCTCTCCATGTAATCTGATTCATTATGATCTAGGATCGGCAGGTAGCCTAGTGGTTAGAGTGTTGGGCCAGTAACTAAAACGTTTCTAGATTGAATCCCTGAGCTGACAAGGTAAAGACCTGTTGTTCTGAACAAGGCAGCTAACCCACTGTTCCTAGACCAGTTAACCCACTGTTCCTAGCCCGTCAATGTAAATAACAATTTGTTCTTAAAACTTCTTACGGCTAGTCGACAACATCCGGTGAAATTGAAGGGTGCGCAATTCAAATAAATAATCATACAAATTATGGATATTAAACATTTTGGTACATACAAGTGTCTAATATCGGTTAAAAGCTTAAATTCTTGTTAATCTAACTGCATTGTCCGATTTACAATAGGTTTTACATTGAAAGTCATGTGATTGTTTGAGGATGGCGCCGCACATCAAAATATTTTTCAACCAGCACAGGTTTCATAAATTCACAAACAGCGATTAATTATTCACTTCCCTTTTTGAAAATCTTCCTCTGATTTGCAATCCTAAGAGTCCCAGGTACAACATGTAGTGTCGTTTTGTTAGATAAAATCCTTCTTTATATCCCAAAATGTCAGTTTAGTTGGCGCCATGTATTTGAGTTATCCACTCGTTCAACATGCAGAGAAAGGAATCCAAAAACCTACCGCTAAACTTTGTTAAAACAAGTCAAACTACATTTCTGTTTAATCCTCAGAAACCCTAAAATGTAATTAAACTCTAATATTTAATACGGAAAGAAGTATGTTCAATAGGAAAGCGATTTTAGCAGATGCGTGTCCTCTTCATCACGCGCACAGATTGATTTCCAACTCTGTGTTCCTGTATCAAAACTCAGAATTCTTCCTCGTTTTGGAAGAAACAAGTCTGAAACCTTGAAGAGAGACTGTTGACATCTAGTGGAAGTCATAGGAATTGCAATCTGGGAGCTGGATTTAAATATGTCCCTATACTTTCTATTGTAATGCCTGGACCAGAGACCTTACAGGTTGAAGATCAGAGAGAGAGAGAGAGAGCCCTGTCCCTGTAATGTCTGGACCAGAGACCTTACAGGTTGAAGATCAGAGAGAGAGAGAGAGAGACCTGTCCCTGTAATGTCTGGCCCAGAGACCTTACAGGTTGAAGATCAGAGAGAGAGAGAGAGAGAGAGCCCTGTCCCTGTAATGTCTGGACCAGAGACCTTACAGGTTGAAGATCAGAGAGAGAGAGAGAGACCTGTCCCTGTAATGCCTGGACCAGAGACCTTACAGGTTGAAGATCAGAGAGAGAGACCTGTCCCTGTAATGTCTGGCCCAGAGACCTTACATGTTGAAGATCAGAGAGAGAGAGAGAGACCTGCCCCTGTAATGTCTGGACCAGAGACCTTACAGGTTGAAGATCAGAGAGAGAGAGAGAGACCTGTCCCTGTAATGTCTGGACCAGAGACCTTACAGGTTGAAGATCAGAGAGAGAGAGAGAGACCTGTCCCTGTAATGTCTGGACCAGAGACCTTACAGGTTGAAGATCAGAGAGAGAGAGAGAGACCTGTCCCTGTAATGTCTGGCCCAGAGACCTTACAGGTTGAAGATCAGAGACAGAGCCCTGCCCCTGTAATGTCTGGACCAGAGACCTTACAGGTTGAAGATCAGAGAGAGAGACCTGGCCCTATAATGTCTGGACCAGAGACCTTACGGGTTGAAGATCAGAGAGAGAGAGACCTGCCGCTGTAATGTCTGGACCAGAGACCTTACAGGTTGAAGATCAGAGAGAGAGAGACCTGCCCCTGTAATGCCTGGACCAGAGACCTTACAGGTTGAAGATCAGAGAGAGAGAGACCTGCCCCTGTAATGCCTGGACCAGAGACCTTACATGTTGAAGATCAGAGAGAGAGACCTGCCCCTATAATGTCTGGACCAGAGACCTTACAGGTTGAAGATCAGAGAGAGAGAGAGAGAGCCCTGTCCCTGTAATGTCTGGACCAGAGACCTTACAGGTTGAAGATCAGAGAGAGAGAGAGAGACCTGTCCCTGTAATGCCTGGACCAGAGACCTTACAGGTTGAAGATCAGAGAGAGACACCTGTCCCTGTAATGTCTGGCCCAGAGACCTTACATGTTGAAGATCAGAGAGAGAGAGAGAGACCTGCCCCTGTAATGCCTGGACCAGAGACCTTACAGGTTGAAGATCAGAGAGAGAGAGAGAGACCTGTCCCTGTAATGTCTGGACCAGAGACCTTACAGGTTGAAGGTCAGAGAGAGAGAGAGAGACCTGTCCCTGTAATGTCTGGACCAGAAACCTTACAGGTTGAAGATCAGAGAGAGAGAGAGAGACCTGTCCCTGTAATGTCTGGCCCAGAGACCTTACAGGTTGAAGATCAGAGACAGAGCCCTGCCCCTGTAATGTCTGGACCAGAGACCTTACAGGTTGAAGATCAGAGAGAGAGACCTGGCCCTATAATGTCTGGACCAGAGACCTTACGGGTTGAAGATCAGAGAGAGAGAGACCTGCCGCTGTAATGTCTGGACCAGAGACCTTACAGGTTGAAGATCAGAGAGAGAGAGAGACCTGCCCCTGTAATGTCTGGACCAGAGACCTTACAGGTTGAAGATCAGAGAGAGAGAGACCTGCCCCTGTAATGCCTGGACCAGAGACCTTACATGTTGAAGATCAGAGAGAGAGACCTGCCCCTATAATGTCTGGACCAGAGACCTTACAGGTTGAAGATCAGAGAGAGAGAGAGACCTGCCCCTGTAATGTCTGGACCAGAGACCTTACAGGTTGAAGATCAGAGAGAGAGAGACCTGCCCCTGTAATGCCTGGACCAGAGACCTTACATGTTGAAGATCAGAGAGAGAGACCTGCCCCTATAATGTCTGGACCAGAGACCTTACAGGTTGAAGATCAGAGAGAGAGACCTGCCCCTATAATGTCTGGACCAGAGACCTTACAGGTTGAAGATCAGAGAGAGAGAGAGACCTGCCCCTGTAATGTCTGGACCAGAGACCTTACAGGTTGAAGATCAGAGAGAGAGACCTGCCCGCCCCAGAGACCTTACAGGTTGAAGATAATGTTCTGCATATGTTGACACATGTTCCAGTTCGTAACAGGAAAAATGTTAGATACATTATGAACAACATTAAAGACTCAAAGGGGGCTGCTACTTGGAATGACAAGGGAGAGTTAATCTTTCAGGGGGATGTTGTCAGGGGTTCTCACATGATGGACTTTCTTAAATGTAACTTTAATTGGTTTACAATCTAGCTAGAAAAGCCAGTTTGTTTCCAGCTGTTTTTTCAAGTCATAAGCATGTATCTGTGTGCTGAAATATTTAATTAAATCCCCTCATTAAAATCTATGTATTTAAGTTGCGGCAGTTTTTTATCGCCCTTTCTTACCCAAAGATCGTTTTCCGGACGAAAAATAAGAAATATGTGAAAGAATTTAGATGCAAAACCACAGACATTTGTTTTGTTTGGGGGGGTGCGGTTCCTAGTTATTTTGGCTAGGCTCCGTTTTGCACGTACAAGAGTGAAACACCACAACAGGAATAAGGATTGTGGAAAGTGTAACATTTGACTGTGAAAATGTACCTGCCTTGCTTCAGCCAGACCACTGATTCTCTTTCAGTCCATAACAGCAGATTCAGCTTTAGTTGCATCCAGTAACCTCCATAATGTGCTCATGTTATGCTTATACTTCCTGTTTTAACTTGAAAGTTGTCTTAAAGGAAATGGTAATAGATGTTTGTTGGACCTCTATTAGTCAATGATAACAGTCATTGGTGTCCACAGCCCCTCTATTAGTCAATGATAACAGCCCCTCTATTAGTCAATGATAACAGTCATTGGTGTCCCACATCACCTCTATTAGTCAATGATAACAGCCCCTCTATTAGTCAATGATAACAGTCATTGGTGTCCACAGCCCCTCTATTAGTCAATGATAACAGTCATTGGTGTCCACAGCCCCTCTATTAGTCAATGATAACAGTCATTGGTGTCCCACATCACCTCTATTAGTCAATGATAACAGTCATTGGTGTCCCACATCACCTCTATTAGTCAATGATAACAGTCATTGGTGTCCCACAGCCCCTCTATTAGTCAATGATAACAGCCCCTCTATTAGTCAATGATAACAGTCCCTCTATTAGTCAATGATAACAGTCATTGGTGTCCCACAGCCCCTCTATTAGTCAATGATAACAGTCATTGGTGTCCCATATCACCTCTATTAGTCAATGATAACAGTCATTGGTGTCCCACAGCCCCTCTATTAGTCAATGATAACAGTCATTGGTGTCCCACAGTCCCTCTATTAGTCAATGATAACAGCCCCTCTATTAGTCAATGATAACAGTCATTGGTGTCCACAGCCCCTCTATTAGTCAATGATAACAGTCATTGGTGTCCCACATCACCTCTATTAGTCAATGATAACAGTCATTGGTGTCCACATCCCCTCTATTAGTCAATGATAACAGTCATTGGTGTCCCACAGCCCCTCTATTAGTCAATGATAACAGTCATTGGTGTCCCATATCACCTCTATTAGTCAATGATAACAGTCATTGGTGTCCCACAGCCCCTCTATTAGTCAATGATAACAGTCATTGGTGTCCCACAGTCCCTCTATTAGTCAATGATAACAGCCCCTCTATTAGTCAATGATAACAGTCATTGGTGTCCCACAGTCCCTCTATTAGTCAATGATAACAGCCCCTCTATTAGTCAATGATAACAGTCATTGGTGTCCCACAGCCCCTCTATTAGTCAATGATAACAGTCATTGGTGTCCCACAGTCCCTCTATTAGTCAATGATAACAGTCATTGGTGTCCCATATCACCTCTATTAGTCAATGATAACAGCCCCTCTATTAGTCAATGATAACAGTCATTGGTGTCCCACATCACCTCTATTAGTCAATGATAACAGTCATTGGTGTCCCATATCACCTCTATTAGTCAATGGTAACAGTCATTGGTGTCCCACAGCCCCTCTATTAGTCAATGATAACAGTCATTGGTGTCCCACATCACCTCTATTAGACAATGATAACAGTCATTGGTGTCCCACAGTGCCTCTATTAGTCAATGATGGTCCCGTGTGGCTCAGTTGGTAGAGCATGGCGCTTGCAACGCCAGGGTTGTGGTTTCATTCCCCACGGGGGGACCAGGATGAATATGTATGAACTTTCCAATGTGTAAGTCGCTCTGGATAAGAGCGTCTGCTAAATGACTTAAATGTAAATGTAATGATAACAGTCATTGGTGTCCCACAGCCCCTCTATTAGTCAATGATAACAGCCCCTCTATTAGTCAACTATAACAGTCATTGGTGTCCCACAGCCCCTCTATTAGTCAATGATAACAGTCATTGGTGTCCCACAGCCCCTCTATTAGTCAATGATAACAGTCATTGGTGTCCCACAGCCCCTCTATTAGTCAACTATAACAGTCATTGGTGTCCCACAGCCCCTCTATTAGTCAATGATAACAGCCCCTCTATTAGTCAATGATAACAGTCATTGGTGTACCACATCACCTCTATTAGTCAATGATAAGTCATTGGTGTCCCACAGCCCCTCTATTAGTCAATGATAACAGTCATTGGTGTCCCACAGACCCTCTATTAGTCAATGATAACAGTCATTGGTGTCCCACAGACCCTCTATTAGTCAATGATAACAGTCATTGGTGTCCCACAGCCCATCCCCTATGTTGTGAGCCAATCTTGTCATTCTATTAAGTCTTAACTATTGTTTTTGTATCTTGTCTTCCTTTTCAAAGGCTTTGCAGAGGATAAGAAGATGCATGGAAACTCTAAAGAAACATAATTTAACTTGTGAGGCCAGATTTGAAAAGGAAATGATAAATCCCCAAGTTCAGGTTGGTCAGTTGTTTAGAATGAGGATACTGGGGATGGTTGAATCGTTATCATATCCTACTGCCTAATTTACACATGACTAATATAATTTTATTGTATCCTTAGATGTCAGACACCGAGGCCGCAGTACCTCTGAGGCTGCCAGTACCTCTGAGACTCCAGTACCTCTGAGGCTGCCAGTACCTCTGAGGCTGCCAGTACCTCTGAGGCTGCCAGTACCTCTGAGGCTGCCAGTACCTCTGAGGCTGCCAGTACCACTGAGTCTCCAGTACCTCTGGGTCGATAGTCCATGTGTTGGATGATGCACCTCCGTTGATCAGAACAGACAGTATATACATAAGTTAGTGTCATTCAAAACCAGCACATACTGTAAGTTCTTGTAAATCAGTTTTGTAAATCAAAGATGGGGAAAGTCTGCACTTTCATCCCATATTCATTGTATTATAACAAAATGTAAAGTAGAGAAGCACAGAGTCATAACTAATCAAAATGTGTCGGTGTCCAAATACTTTCTGTGTCGTCTGTCTAGTTCTCCAGATCCTTGTTATCTTCAACACAGTTGACCAAAGCTCTGCTTGGATACGAGACTGATGACTCTGTGTCGTCTGTCTAGTTCTCCAGATCCTTGTTATCTTCAACACAGTTGACCAGAGCTCTGCTTGGATACGAGACTGATGACTCAATAACCAGCGTTGACAACAGTGGAGATGATTATGTCTCAGGGCATCAGGATCATCAGAGGAAGACAATTCCTATGAAGAACATCTGACAGGTATGTCTACACCTCACATACACATGGACCTATTCTGAACTACAATGTCCTGTTGGAAAATGACATGTTTTACACTGATGTTTTCCAGGAGAGAAGATTGGGCCAAACAGCCAATGACCAAGGGAAAGCTGGGACAACAGCCAATGACCAAGGGAAAGCTGGGCCAAACAGCCAATGACCAAGGGAAAGCTGGTCCAAACAGCCAATGACCAAGGGAAAGCTGGGACAACAGCCAATGATCAAGGGAAAGCTGGGCCAAACAGCCAATGACCAAGGGAAAGCTGGGACAACAGCCAATGATCAAGGGAAAGCTGGGCCAAACAGCCAATGACCAAGGGAAAGCTGGGACAACAGCCAATGACCAAGGGAAAGCTGGGACAACAGCCAATGACCAAGGGAAAGCTGGGACAACAGCCAATGACCAAGGGAAAGCTGGGACAACAGCCAATGACCAAGGGAAAGCTGGGACAACAGCCAATGACCAAGGGAAAGCTGGGACAACAGCCAATGACCAAGGGAAAGCTGGGACAAACAGCCAATGACCAAGGGAAAGCTGGTACAAACAGCCAATGACCAAGGGAAAGCTGGGCCAACAGCCAATGACCAAGGGAAAGCTGGGCCAACAGCCAATGACCAAGGGAAAGCTGGGACAACAGCCAATGACCAAGGGAAAGCTGGGCCAACAGCCAATGACCAAGGGAAAGCTGGGACAACAGCCAATGACCAAGGGAAAGCTGGGACAACAGCCAATGACCATGTGAAAGATGGTCCAAAGAGCCAATGACCAAGGGAAAGCTGGGCCAACAGCCAATGACCAAGGGAAAGCTGGGACAAACAGCCAATGACCAAGGGAAAGCTGGGACAAACAGCCAATGACCAAGGGAAAGCTGGGACAACAGCCAATGACCAAGGGAAAGCTGGGACAACAGCCAATGACCAAGGGAAAGCTGGGACAACAGCCAATGACCAAGGGAAAGCTGGGACAACAGCCAATGACCAAGGGAAAGCTGGGACAACAGCCAATGACCAAGGGAAAGCTGGGCCAACAGCCAATGACCAAGGGAAAGCTGGGACAACAGCCAATGACCAAGGGAAAGCTGGGACAAACAGCCAATGACCAAGGGAAAGCTGGGACAAACAGCCAATGACCAAGGGAAAGCTGGGACAACAGCCAATGACCAAGGGAAAGCTGGGCCAAACAGCCAATGACCAAGGGAAAGCTGGGACAACAGCCAATGACCAAGGGAAAGCTGGTCCAAACAGCCAATGACCAAGGGAAAGCTGGGACAACAGCCAATGACCAAGGGAAAGCTGGGACAAACAGCCAATGACCAAGGGAAAGCTGGGACAACAGCCAATGACCAAGGGAAAGCTGGGACAACAGCCAATGACCAAGGGAAAGCTGGTCCAAACAGCCAATGACCAAGGGAAAGCTGGGACAACAGCCAATGACCAAGGGAAAGCTGGGACAACAGCCAATGACCAAGGGAAAGCTGGTCCAAACAGCCAATGACCAAGGGAAAGCTGGGACAACAGCCAATGACCAAGGGAAAGCTGGGACAACAGCCAATGACCAAGGGAAAGCTGGTCCAAACAGCCAATGACCAAGGGAAAGCTGGGACAACAGCCAATGACCAAGGGAAAGCTGGGACAACAGCCAATGACCAAGGGAAAGCTGGTCCAAACAGCCAATGACCAAGGGAAAGCTGGGACAACAGCCAATGACCAAGGGAAAGCTGGGCCAACAGCCAATGACCAAGGGAAAGCTGGGACAACAGCCAATGACCAAGGGAAAGCTGGGACAACAGCCAATGACCAAGGGAAAGCTGGGACAAACAGCCAATGACCAAGGGAAAGCTGGTCCAAACAGCCAATGACCAAGGGAAAGCTGGGACAACAGCCAATGACCAAGGGAGAGCTGGGACAAACAGCCAATGACCAAGGGAAAGCTGGTCCAAACAGCCAATGACCAAGGGAAAGCTGGTCCAAACAGCCAATGACCAAGGGAAAGCTGGGACAACAGCCAATGACCAAGGGAAAGCTGGGACAACAGCCAATGACCAAGGGAAAGCTGGTCCAAACAGCCAATGACCAAGGGAAAGCTGGTACAAACAGCCAATGACCAAGGGAAAGCTGGGACAACAGCCAATGACCAAGGGAAAGCTGGGCCAATGACCAAGGGAAAGCTGGGCCAACAGCCAATGACCAAGGGAAAGCTGGGACAACAGCCAATGACCAAGGGAAAGCTGGGCCAACAGCCAATGACCAAGGGAAAGCTGGGACAAACAGCCAATGACCAAGGGAAAGCTGGGACAACAGCCAATGACCAAGGGAAAGCTGGTCCAAACAGCCAATGACCAAGGGAAAGCTGGGACAACAGCCAATGACCAAGGGAAAGCTGGTCCAAACAGCCAATGACTAAGGGAAAGCTGGGACAAACAGCCAATGACCAAAGGAAAGCTGGTCCAAACAGCCAATGACCAAGGGAAAGCTGGGACAACAGCCAATGACCAAGGGAAAGCTGGTACAAACAGCCAATGACCAAGGGAAAGCTGGGACAACAGCCAATGACCAAGGGAAAGCTGGGACAACAGCCAATGACCAAGGGAAAGCTGGGACAACAGCCAATGACCAAGGGAAAGCTGGTCCAAACAGCCAATGACCAAGGGAAAGCTGGTCCAAACAGCCAATGACCAAGGGAAAGCTGGGACAAACAGCCAATGACCAAGGGAAAGCTGGGACAAACAGCCAATGACCAAGGGAAAGCTGGGACAACAGCCAATGACCAAGGGAAAGCTGGTCCAAACAGCCAATGACCAAGGGAAAGCTGGGACAACAGCCAATGACCAAGGGAAAGCTGGGACAAACAGCCAATGACCAAGGGAAAGCTGGGACAAACAGCCAATGACCAAGGGAAAGCTGGGACAACAGCCAATGACCAAGGGAAAGCTGGGACAACAGCCAATGACCAAGGGAAAGCTGGGACAACAGCCAATGACCAAGGGAAAGCTGGGACAACAGCCAATGACCAAGGGAAAGCTGGGACAACAGCCAATGACCAAGGGAAAGCTGGGACAACAGCCAATGACCAAGGGAAAGCTGGGACAACAGCCAATGACCAAGGGAAAGCTGGGACAACAGCCAATGACCAAGGGAAAGCTGGGACAATCAGCCAATGACCAAGGGAAAGCTGGGACAACAGCCAATGACCAAGGGAAAGCTGGTCCAAACAGCCAATGACCAAGGGGAAGCTGGTCCAAACAGCCAATGACCAAGGGAAAGCTGGGACAAACAGCCAATGACCAAGGGAAAGCTGGGACAACAGCCAATGACCAAGGGAAAGCTGGTCCAAACAGCCAATGACCAAGGGAAAGCTGGGACAACAGCCAATGACCAAGGGAAAGCTGGGACAAACAGCCAATGACCAAGGGAAAGCTGGGACAACAGCCAATGACCAAGGGAAAGCTGGTCCAAACAGCCAATGACCAAGGGAAAGCTGGTCCAAACAGCCAATGACCAAGGGAAAGCTGGTCCAAACAGCCAATGACCAAGGGAAAGCTGGGACAAACAGCCAATGACCAAGGGAAAGCTGGGACAACAGCCAATGACCAAGGGAAAGCTGGGACAACAGCCAATGACCAAGGGAAAGCTGGGACAACAGCCAATGACCAAGGGAAAGCTGGTCCAAACAGCCAATGACCAAGGGAAAGCTGGGACAACAGCCAATGACCAAGGGAAAGCTGGGACAACAGCCAATGACCAAGGGAAAGCTGGGACAACAGCCAATGACCAAGGGAAAGCTGGGCCAACAGCCAATGACCAAGGGAAAGCTGGGACAACAGCCAATGACCAAGGGAAAGCTGGTACAACAGCCAATGACCATGTGAAAGATGGTCCAAACAGCCAATGACCAAGGGAAAGCTGGGCCAACAGCCAATGACCAAGGGAAAGCTGGGACAAACAGCCAATGACCAAGGGAAAGCTGGGACAAACAGCCAATGACCAAGGGAAAGCTGGGACAACAGCCAATGACCAAGGGAAAGCTGGGACAACAGCCAATGACCAAGGGAAAGCTGGGACAACAGCCAATGACCAAGGGAAAGCTGGGACAACAGCCAATGACCAAGGGAAAGCTGGGACAACAGCCAATGACCAAGGGAAAGCTGGGACAACAGCCAATGACCAAGGGAAAGCTGGGACAATCAGCCAATGACCAAGGGAAAGCTGCGACAACAGCCAATGACCAAGGGAAAGCTGGGACAAACAGCCAATGACCAAGGGAAAGCTGGTACAAACAGCCAATGACCAAGGGAAAGCTGGTCCAAACAGCCAATGACCAAGGGAAAGCTGGGACAAACAGCCAATGACCAAGGGAAAGCTGGTCCAAACAGCCAATGACCAAGGGAAAGCTGGGACAACAGCCAATGACCAAGGGAAAGCTGGTACAAACAGCCAATGACCAAGGGAAAGCTGGGATAACAGCCAATGACCAAGGGAAAGCTGGGACAACAGCCAATGACCAAGGGAAAGCTGGGACAACAGCCAATGACCAAGGGAAAGCTGGGACAACAGCCAATGACCAAGGGAAAGCTGGGACAACAGCCAATGACCATGTGAAAGATGGTCCAAACAGCCAATGACCAAGGGAAAGCTGGGCCAACAGCCAATGACCAAGGGAAAGCTGGGACAAACAGCCAATGACCAAGGGAAAGCTGGGACAAACAGCCAATGACCAAGGGAAAGCTGGGACAACAGCCAATGACCAAGGGAAAGCTGGGACAACAGCCAATGACCAAGGGAAAGCTGGGACAACAGCCAATGACCAAGGGAAAGCTGGGACAACAGCCAATGACCAAGGGAAAGCTGGTCCAAACAGCCAATGACCAAGGGAAAGCTGGGACAAACAGCCAATGACCAAGGGAAAGCTGGGACAACAGCCAATGACCAAGGGAAAGCTGGTCCAAACAGCCAATGACCAAGGGAAAGCTGGGACAACAGCCAATGACCAAGGGAAAGCTGGTCCAAACAGCCAATGACCAAGGGAAAGCTGGGACAACAGCCAATGACCAAGGGAAAGCTGGGACAACAGCCAATGACCAAGGGAAAGCTGGGCCAACAGCCAATGACCAAGGGAAAGCTGGGCCAACAGCCAATGACCAAGGGAAAGCTGGGACAACAGCCAATGACCAAGGGAAAGATGGTCCAAACAGCCAATGACCAAGGGAAAGCTGGGACAACAGCCAATGACCATGTGAAAGATGGTCCAAACAGCCAATGACCATGTGAAAGATGGTCCAAACAGCCAATGACCAAGGGAAAGCTGGGACAAACAGCCAATGACCAAGGGAAAGCTGGGACAACAGCCAATGACCAAGGGAAAGCTGGGACAACAGCCAATGACCAAGGGAAAGCTGCGACAACAGCCAATGACCAAGGGAAAGCTGGGACAACAGCCAATGACCAAGGGAAAGCTGGGACAACAGCCAATGACCAAGGGAAAGCTGGGACAACAGCCAATGACCAAGGGAAAGCTGGGACAATCAGCCAATGACCAAGGGAAAGCTGCGACAACAGCCAATGACCAAGGGAAAGCTGGGACAACAGCCAATGACCATGGGAAAGCTGGTCCAAACAGCCAATGACCAAGGGAAAGCTGGTCCAAACAGCCAATGACCAAGGGAAAGCTGGGCCAAACAGCCAATGACCAAGGGAAAGCTGGTCCAAACAGCCAATGACCAAGGGAAAGCTGGTCCAAACAGCCAATGACCAAGGGAAAGCTGGTCCAAACAGCCAATGACCAAGGGAAAGCTGGGACAAACAGCCAATGACCAAGGGAAAGCTGGTACAAACAGCCAATGACCAAGGGAAAGCTGGGACAACAGCCAATGACCAAGGGAAAGCTGGTTCAAACAGCCAATGACCAAGGGAAAGCTGGGATAACAGCCAATGACCAAGGGAAAGCTGGGACAACAGCCAATGACCAAGGGAAAGCTGGGACAACAGCCAATGACCAAGGGAAAGCTGGTCCAAACAGCCAATGACCAAGGGAAAGCTGGGACAAACAGCCAATGACCAAGGGAAAGCTGGGACAAACAGCCAATGACCAAGGGAAAGCTGGGACAACAGCCAATGACCAAGGGAAAGCTGGGACAAACAGCCAATGACCAAAGGGAAAGCTGAGACAACAGCCAATGACCAAGGGAAAGCTGGGACAACAGCCAATGACCAAGGGAAAGCTGGGACAACAGCCAATGACCAAGGGAAAGCTGGGACAAACAGCCAATGACTAAGGGAAAGCTGGGACAAACA
Source organism: Salvelinus fontinalis (assembly GCF_029448725.1). Lineage (NCBI taxonomy): Eukaryota > Metazoa > Chordata > Actinopteri > Salmoniformes > Salmonidae > Salvelinus > Salvelinus fontinalis. The sequence goes on along the minus strand of NW_026600399.1, from coordinate 131,888 downwards.
GCCAATGACCAAGGGAAAGCTGGGCCAACAGCCAATGACCAAGGGAAAGCTGGGACAACAGCCAATGACCAAGGGAAAGCTGGGCCAACAGCCAATGACCAAGGGAAAGCTGGGCCAACAGCCAATGACCAAGGGAAAGCTGGTCCAAACAGCCAATGACCAAGGGAAAGCTGGGACAAACAGCCAATGACCAAGGGAAAGCTGGGACAACAGCCAATGACCAAGGGAAAGCTGGGACAACAGCCAATGACCAAGGGAAAGCTGGTCCAAACAGCCAATGACCAAGGGAAAGCTGGGACAACAGCCAATGATCAAGGGAAAGCTGGGACAACAGCCAATGACCAAGGGAAAGCTGGGACAACAGCCAATGACCAAGGGAAAGCTGGTCCAAACAGCCAATGACCAAGGGAAAGCTGGGACAACAGCCAATGACCAAGGGAAAGCTGGGACAACAGCCAATGACCAAGGGAAAGCTGGGACAACAGCCAATGACCAAGGGAAAGCTGGGACAACAGCCAATGACCAAGGGAAAGCTGGGACAACAGCCAATGACCAAGGGAAAGCTGGTCCAAACAGCCAATGACCAAGGGAAAGCTGGGACAACAGCCAATGACCAAGGGAAAGCTGGGACAACAGCCAATGACCAAGGGAAAGCTGGGACAACAGCCAATGACCAAGGGAAAGCTGGGACAACAGCCAATGACCAAGGGAAAGCTGGGCCAACAGCCAATGACCAAGGGAAAGCTGGGACAACAGCCAATGACCAAGGGAAAGCTGGGACAACAGCCAATGACCAAGGGAAAGCTGGGACAAACAGCCAATGACCAAGGGAAAGCTGGGACAAACAGCCAATGACCAAGGGAAAGCTGGGACAACAGCCAATGACCAAGGGAAAGCTGGGACAACAGCCAATGACCAAGGGAAAGCTGGGACAACAGCCAATGACCAAGGGAAAGCTGGGACAACAGCCAATGACCAAGGGAAAGCTGGGACAACAGCCAATGACCAAGGGAAAGCTGGGCCAACAGCCAATGACCAAGGGAAAGCTGGGACAACAGCCAATGACCAAGGGAAAGCTGGGACAACAGCCAATGACCAAGGGAAAGCTGGGACAAACAGCCAATGACCAAGGGAAAGCTGGGACAAACAGCCAATGACCAAGGGAAAGCTGGGACAACAGCCAATGACCAAGGGAAAGCTGGGACAACAGCCAATGACCAAGGGAAAGCTGGGACAACAGCCAATGACCAAGGGAAAGCTGGGACAACAGCCAATGACCAAGGGAAAGCTGGTCCAAACAGCCAATGACCAAGGGAAAGCTGGGACAAACAGCCAATGACCAAGGGAAAGCTGGGACAACAGCCAATGACCAAGGGAAAGCTTGGACAAACAGCCAATGACCAAGGGAAAGCTGGGACAACAGCCAATGACCAAGGGAAAGCTGGGACAACAGCCAATGACCAAGGGAAAGCTGGTCCAAACAGCCAATGACCAAGGGAAAGCTGGTACAAACAGCCAATGACCAAGGGAAAGCTGGGACAACAGCCAATGACCAAGGGAAAGCTGGGACAAACAGCCAATGACCAAGGGAAAGCTGGTACAAACAGCCAATGACCAAGGGAAAGCTGGGACAAACAGCCAATGACCAAGGGAAAGCTGGGACAACAGCCAATGACCAAGGGAAAGCTGGGACAAACAGCCAATGACCAAGGTTCTGTACCCATTTGTGGGTTTTGTAATAAACTGCGCTGTTGGAAACACAGTTATTTCTCTCCTGCGTCTGACTTCTCTGCCGCCAGTTAAACACTCCTTACAGACTGTGTGTGTGTCCTTTATCTTCCTCAGTGGGGAAAGAGAGAAATAAAGGACACTACTTTAGACCAGAGCTCTATGTGGGTCCTAGTTGAAAGATGTTCACTATAAAGGGCATTACATTTTGTACAATGTTTTGTATTTAATTTCATATTTGTTTCATGTTTCAACCAGTCGCAGGTTAACGTCAACCTGACAGAGGAAACGTAACATCAATAACCAAACTGTTTTCACAATTAACAGGCTTTTCTTGTTTCAAGTATGTTTTATTATGAAAAGTACAATATATCCTGTATACTTGTACAACTATGGAGCGTATGTCCGTATATAATTGTACAATTTGTTTTTAAACATAAAAGACAACAAATGATCACATTGGTATTTTAACGGTGGTTTTTTAAGACGTCCTGGGTCACAAAATATAGGAAGACACGCATGTGTGTGTTTGTCCAGTGTGTGTTTGTCCACTGTGTATGTGTGTGTGTGTGTGTGTGTTTGTCGTATGTGTGTGTGTGTGTGTGTCCAGTGTGTGTGTGTGTGTGTGTGTGTCCAGTGTGTGTGTGTGTGTGTGTGTGTTTGTCCAGTGTGTGTTTGTCCACTGTGTGTGTGTGTGTGTGTGTGTGTGTGTGTGTGTGTGTGTGTGTGTGTTTGTCCAGTGTGTGTTTGTCCACTGTGTATGTGTGTGTGTGTGTGTTTGTCGTATGTGTGTGTGTGTGTGTGTGTGTCCAGTGTGTGTGTGTGTGTTTGTCCAGTGTGTGTGTGTGTGTGTGTGTGTGTTTGTCCAGTGTGTGTTTGTCCACTGTGTGTGTGTGTGTGTGTGTGTGTGTGTGTGTGTGTGTGTGTGTGTGTGTGTGTGTGTGTTTGTCCAGTGTGTGTTTGTCCACTGTGTATGTGTGTGTGTGTGTGTTTGTCGTATGTGTGTGTGTGTGTGTATGTGTGTGTGTGTGTGTGTGTGTGTCCAGTGTGTGTGTGTGTGTGTGTGTGTTTGTCCAGTGTGTGTGTGTGTGTGTGTGTCCAGTGTGTGTGTGTCCAGTGTGTGTGTGCCAGTGTGTGTGTGTGTGTATGTGTGTGTGTTCGTGTCCAGTGTGATTGTGTGTATGTGTGTGTTCGTGTCCAGTGTGTGTGTATGTCAAGTGTGTGTGTCTGTCCAGTGAGTGTGTGTGTGTGTGTGTATGTGTGTGTGTTCGTGTCCAGTGTGATTGTGTGTATGTGTGTGTTCGTGTCCAGTGTGTGTGTATGTCAAGTGTGTGTGTGTGTTTGTTTGTCCAGTGTGTGTGTGTAAGTTTGTCCAGTGTGTGTGTGTGTACAGTGTGTGTTTGTCCACTGTGTGTGTGTGTGTGTACAGTGTGTGTGTTTGTCGTGTGTGTGTGTGTGTGTGTGTGTTTGTCCAGTGTGTGTGTGTGTGTGTCCAGTGTCCTGTGTGTCCAGCGTGTGTGTGTCCACTGTGTGTGTGTGTGTGTGTATGTGTGTTTGTTTGTTTGTCCAGTGTGTTTGTCCACTGTGTGTGTTTGTCGTGTGTGTGTGTGTCAGTGTGTCTAGTGTGTGTGTGTGTGTGTTTGTCCAGTGTGTGTGTGTGTGTGTGTGTCTGTCCAGTGTGTGTGTGTGTGTGTGTGTCTGTCCAGTGTGTGTGTGTGTGTGTGTGTGTGTCCAGTGTGTTTGTCCAGTGTGTGTGTGTTTGTGTGTTTGTCCAGTGTGTGTGTGTTTGTGTGTTTGTCCAGTGTGTGTGTGTGTGTTTGTGTGTCTGTCCAGTGTGTGTGTGTGTGTGTGTGTGTGTGTCCAGTGTGTTTGTCCAGTGTGTGTGTGTTTGTGTGTTTGTCCAGTGTGTGTGTGTTTGTGTATTTGTCCAGTGTGTGTGTGTTTGTGTATTTGTCCAGTGTGTGTGTCAAGTGTGTGTGTGTGTGTGTGTGTGTCCAGTGTGTGTGTGTGTGTGTCCCGGATGTGTATCTGTCCAGTGTGTGTGTCCAGTGTATGTGTGTGTGTCCAGTGTGTGTGTGTGTGTGTGTGTGTGTGTCTGTCCAGTGTGTGTGTGTGTTCAGTGTGTGTGTGTGTTCAGTGTGTGTCCAGTGTGTGTGTGTGTGTGTGTGTGTGTGTGTGTGTGTGTGTGTGTGTGTGTGTGTGTGTGTGTATGTCCAGTGTGTGTGTCTAGTGTGTGTGTCCAGTGTGTCCAGTGTGTGTGTGTGTGTCCAGTGTGTGTGTGTGTGTCCAGTGTGTGTGTGTTCAGTGTGTGTGCGTCCAGTGTGTGTGTCCAGTGTGTGTGTCCAGTGTGTGTGTGTGTGTGTGTGTGTGTCCAGCGTGTGTGTGTGTGTCTGTGTCCAGTGTGTCACTGACAGAGGGACACTGAGTCACCATCATCCCAAACACTAAACCCTGGATAGAGGGGCTCAGTGAATGTGGAGGTGAATGTGAACAGGTGGGTCAGTGTGTCAGAGGAGGCTCTATAGAAGGACAGAGTGCCGGCTGGCCAGTCCAGATACACTCCTACTCTGTGGGAGCTGGAGGAGGGGACGTCTATGATAGTGGAATTCTTATTGTGCCAGGCAGAGTAACGGTATCTGTTGTCATAGCAGAACAGACTCCAGGACTTGTCATTCCATCCAAGACAACAGTCATCAACCCCGTCCTCTCCTGCTGATTCCTTTATATGTCACTCCTATACCAGCCCCCATTATCCCGCTCCACTCTACCTCCCAGTAACAGCGCCCAGTCAGACCCTCTCTACACAGCACCTGTCTACAGCCCTCAAATCTCTCTGGGTGATCAGGATACGGCTGCTTCTCTCTCCTCCATGTCACCTTTCTGTTCTCCTCAGACAGAGAGAGGTGTCTGTTTACTGTGTTTAGGTTCAGTGTGAGATCACAGACATCTGATGGATGAAACCAGACACAATATTAGAAATCATCATCATTCACATTAGAATGTTAACTCACTTTTCACTAATTCATTTAATGTAGATGTTTCTAGGTATCAAAAGGAGAAGTTTAGGTAACTTGAGACTTGTTGAATGATCATATGTTATACTGTCTGGTAATATAAAACACACTTATTCCCATTAATTACACACACACACACACACACATACACACACACACACACACACACACACACATTGTCAAAGCAACTCTTTGTAAACGTTGGTGTCCCTGATTTCTGCTTCTGTAGAACTACAGCTGATATTTAATATGACCAAGTAAGTAATGATGGTGGTCTTTGACTTTGACTTAACTTGAATTAAGACTTATTCTTAGTCATATTCTTCACAGCAGTCAACACTCACATTTTCTAATTCCAGGTTTCATTCTGTTCTCTCCACCATGTTCCACACTGTAGCGGTAAGCAGAAGAACAGACAGTCATTGAGGGATACACCTGAACTCACACACACACACACACACACACACACACACACACACACACACACACACACACACACACACACACACACACACACACACACACACAGCATATAACTTTGTCCAAGTGTTGGTAATAATGTTTGTCTTAACTAGCCTGATAAGTCAAACATGTCTGATATGAACATTGACATAAACCCTCTACATACTTGAGTTTCTCCAGTCTGCAGTGTGGATCCTCCAGTCCAGCAGAGAGCAGTCTGACTCCTGAGTCTCCTGGGTGATTGTAGCTCAGGTCCAGCTCTCTCAGGTGTGAGGGGTTTGACCTCAGAGCTGAGACCAGAGAAGCACAGCCTTGCTCTGTGACTAGACAGACTGACAGCCTGCAAAGAGTCAAATCATATTAAAATCACAATGCTATTCTTTGGTGGTGTAAATAGTGGCAGTATAACGTTTTAACATTTTCAGATACATCAGTGTCCTGAAACCTGCCATATCTACTCATAAATGAATGTTTCATTATTTGAAATGACAAATGATCAAAGTGTTAATTGTAGAGAGAAAAATATATAGTACAAATATTATAGTAGACTGACCAGACCAGTTTAAAAAGCAGTATCAGTCAAAAGACAGACAGTGAGGTATCAGATTTAGATTGTATTGAGTATACAGTCCACACCATATCTATTTTGACAGTAAAGCTAACATTTTAAATGTGGATCTATACTCCAACATTTTGGATTTCAGATCAAATGTTTCATATGAGGTGACAGTATATAATGTCACATTTTATTTTAGGATATTTTAATATATATCTGTTTCACCATTTAGAAATGAAAGCACTTTATGTATCTAGTCCCCCTATTTGAAGAAGTCATAAGTATTCTGACCAATTATTAATTAACTCATAGTGTATTAAAGTAGTCAAAAATGTAGCATTTGGTCTGATATTCCTTTAACCCAATGACAACATCAAGCCTGTGACTCAAACTAGTTGATTGAACTTGCAGTTTGTTTTGGTTGTGTTTTGCCCAATAGAAACTCAATGGTGGATGATGACTGGAGTCATTTTCTTTCTAAGTGAGTAGATACCATGTTTCTAAATTAATCCTGATGATGCCATGATTAAGACAAATCATGAATGAATCATGAATAATAATGAGTGAGAAAGTTACAGAGACTACAACAAAACATGCTAACCTCTCACCATTACCAATAACAGAGACGACAACAAAACATGCTAACCTCTCACCATTACCAATAACAGAGACTACAACAAAACATGTTAACCTCTCACCATTACCAATAACAGAGGCTACAACAAAACATGCTAACCTCTCACCATTACCAATAACAGAGACTACAACAAAACATGCTAACCTCTCACCATTACCAATAACAGAGGCTACAACAAAACATGCTAACCTCTCACCATTACCAATAACAGAGACTACAACAAAACATGCTAACCTCTCACCATTACCAATAACAGAGGCTACAACAAAACATGCTAACCTCTCACCATTACCAATAACAGAGGATACAACAAAACATACTAACCTCTCACCATTACCAATAACAGAGGCTACAACAAAACATGCTAACCTCTCACCATTACCAATAACAGAGGCTACAACAAAACATGCTAACCTCTCACCATTACCAATAACAGAGGATACAACAAAACATGCTAACCTCTCACCATTACCAATAACAGAGGCTACAACAAAACATGCTAACCTCTCACCATTACCAATAACAGAGGCTACAACAAAACATACTAACCTCTCACCATTACCAATAACAGAGGCTACAACAAAACATGCTAACCTCTCACCATTACCAATAACAGAGGGGGTCTGATCTTTGTGCCTCTAACTTTCTCATTCATCATTAATTCTCGATTCATTCCTGATTATTCATAATCATGGTAGCATCAACATGAATGTAGAAGTGTTCAGAAACATCTTCTATTCTTACTGACAATACAAGTGAAATGACTCCAAAATGACAGGACATTAATTAGGAAAAACATCCAAAACACAACCAAGACAAACTGCAATCACAAGCCTGATCGAATCACTGCAGGCACGGAATATGGGGCCAAATACTAAACCTATGACTACTTTGATACAATATATGTGAATATGTCCAAATAATGAAGACTTCTTCAAATGGTAGACTACGGTGCCTTGCAGAGGTATTCATCCCCCTTGGTGTTGTTCCTATTTTGTTGCATTACAGCATGTCATTTAAATAGATTTATATTTGGATTTCATGGAATGGACAAACACAAAATAGTCCAAATTGGTCAAGATAAATTTTAAAAGATAAATTTTAAAAAATTAAATTAAAAACAGAAAAGTGGTGCGTTCATATGTATTCACCCCCTTTGCTATGAAGCCCCTAAATAATATCTGATGCAACCAATTACCGTCAGAAGTCACATAGTTAGTTAAATAAATAATAAAAAAAATAAATTAAATAAAGTCCACCTGTGTGCAATCTAAGTGTGACATGATCTGTCACATGATCTCAGTGTATATACACCTGTTCTGCAAGGCCCCAGAGTCTACAACTCCACTAAGCAACTCCACTAAGCAAGGGACACCACCAAGCAAGCGGCACCATGAAGACCAAGGAGCTCTCCAAACAGGTCAGGGACAAAGTTGAGGAGAAGTACAGATCAGGGTTGGGTTATAAAAAAATATCTGAAACTTTGAAAATCCCACGGAGCACCATTAAATCCATTATTAAAAAATGGAGAGAATATGGCACCGCAACAAACCTGCCAAGAGAAGGCCGCCCACCATAACTCACAGACCAGGCGAGGAGGGCATTAAATCAGAGAGGCAACAAAGAGACCAAAGATAACCCTGAAGGAGCTGCAAAGCTCCACAGCAGAGATTGGACTATCTGTCCATAGGACCACTTTAAGCCGTACACTACACAGAGCTGGGCTTTACGGAAGTGTGAACAGAAGAAAATACATTGCTTTAAAAAAAGATATAAGCAAACACGTTTGGCGTACGCCAAAAGGCATGTGGGAGACTCCCCAAACATATGGAAGAAGGTACTCTGGTCAGATGATACTAAAATTGAGCTTTATGGCCATCAAGGGAAACGCTATGTCTGGCGCAGACCCAACACCTTTCATCACCCCGAGAACACCATCCCCACAGTGAAGCATGGTGGTGGCAGCATCATGCTGTGGGGATGTTTTTCATCGGCAGGAACTGTGAAACTGGTCAGAATTGAAGGAATGATGGATGGCGCTAAATACAGGGAAATTCTTGAGGGAAACCTGTTTCAGGCTTCCAGAGATTTGAGACTGCTAAAGCAACACCCGAGTGTTGAAAACTCTGCACCCTATCCTCAAGAAGTTTAAGGGGAAAAATTTTAATGTCTTGGAATGGTCAAGTCAAAGCATAGACCTCAATCCAATTGAGAATCTGTGGAATGACTTACAGATTGCTGTACACCAGCGGAGCCCATCCAACTTGAAGGAGCTGGAGCAGTTTTGCCTTGAAAAATGGTCAAACATCCCAGTGGCTAAATGTGCCAAGCTTATAGAGACAAACCCCAAAAGACTTGCAGCTGTAATTGCTACAAAAGGTGGTTCTACAAAGTATTGACTTTGGGGGGTGAATAGTTATGCACAAGTTCTCTGTTCTTATTATTTATCGGTTGTTTAACAAGAAAACATATTTAGCATCTTCAAAGTGGTTGGAATGTTGTGTACATCAACTGATACAAACCCCCAAAACATCTATTTTAATTACAGGTTGAAGGCAATTTTGGGGGGGGGGAAATGCCAAGGGGGTGAATACTTTTGCAAGCCACTGTACATACATAAAGTGCTTTCATTTCTAAAAGGTAAAACATATATGAATCCTCTCAAATAAAAGGTGACATTCTGTACTGTCACCTAATACGAAACATTCTACCTAAAATCCAAAATGCTGGAGCATAGCACCAAATGTAAAACTGTAAGCTTCACTTTCCAAACACAGATGGTGTGGACTATGTGTGCCTGGTAAACACATGTGGATCTGGTGAACAGTTATCACTTGTTGACCAACTACAGGAATACTGACCTCAGAGTCTCCAGTTTACAGTGGGGATTCCCCAGTCCAGCAGAGAGCAGCTTCACTCCTGAATCCTTCAGGTCATTGTTACTCAGGTCCAGCTCTCTCAGGTGTGAGGGGTTTGACTCCAGAGCTGGGACCAGAGAAGCACAGCCTTCCTCTGTGACTCCACAGCCTGACAGCCTGACAAAGAGATCATCATGACTTCAAACACACTGTTAATTTAACACCAGTAGTGTAGAAGGACAATGGCAGATGCATTTGGTTAATTATCCAAAACAACATATAGATTCATCTTCCATCTCCTAGAACTATGTGGTCATATTGTTATACTAATGTGAAAATCAATGCATTTATTTAATATATTTTTCAATATAATATTATATACATATTATAATACATCATTTTCTCTAAACTGGATAATGCTTCCTGATGGTTAGTTCTGATATGTCATTTTATTTACTCACAGAGCAGCTCTGGAGGCTTTGACCACTGGCAGCAGCCTCAGAAGACCTTCCTCTGATCTGGAGTATTTCTTCAGGTCAAACACATCCAGCTCCTTTTCTGAAGTCAGCAACACAAAGACCAGAGCTGACCACTGTGCAGGTGACAGGTTGGGTTCTGAGAGACTTCCTGATCTCAGGTATCTTTGGATCTCCTCCACTAGAGAATGGTCATTCAGTTCATTCAGACAGTGGAACAGATTGATGCACCTCTCTGGAGAGGGATTCTCCCTGATCTTCTCCTTGATGTACTTGACTGTTTCTTCATGGCTCTGTGAGCTGCTTCTTGTCTTTGTCAGTAGACCTCGTAAGTGCTTCTGATTGGACTCCAGTGAGAGGCCCAGAAGGAAGCGGAGGAAAAGGTCCAGGTTTCCCGTCTCACTTTGTAAGGCTTTATCCACAGCACTCTTGTAGACAGTAACTTTACGCCTTTGTTTGATCCTCACAGAAAGTCTCCTGGACGTTGACTGCAGTTTGTCCATTAGATTCTCATTGTTGTTGATGAATGTGAGGAACACATATACAGCAGCCAGAAACTCCTGAATGCTCAGATGTACAAAGCAGTACACCTTGTCCTGGTACAGCACACATTCCTCTTTAAAGAGCTGTGTGCACAATCCTGAGTACACTGAGGCTTCAATGACATCAATGCCAGCCTCTTTCAGGTCTTCTTCATAGAAAATCAGATTGCCCTTCACAAGCTGTTGAAAAGCCAGTTTTCCCAGTGACAGAATGTTCTCTTTATTCCAGGGTGGACCTGTCTCTTCTTTCCCAAGATACTTTTCATTCTTCTGTTTGGTATGAAACACCACAAGGTGTGTGTACATCTCAGTCAGAGTCTTGGGCATCTCTTCTCTCTTATGTTCCAGCATGTGTTCAAGGACTGTTGCAGAAATCCAACAGAAGACTGGAATGTGGCACATGATGTGGAGGCTCCTTGATGTCTTTATGTGTGAGATGATTCTGCTGGCCAGGTCCTCATCACTGAATCTCTTCCTGAAGTACTCCTCCTTCTGTGGGTCATTGAACCCTCGTACCTCTGTCACCTGGTCAACACACCCTGAAGGGATCTTATTGGCTGCTGCAGGTCGGGTAGTTATCCAGAGGAGAGCAGAGGGAAGCAGATTTCCCCTGATGAGATTTGTCAGCAGAACATCCACTGAGGTTGACTCTGTGACGTCCCAACAGATCTTGTTCTTCTGGAAGTCTAGGGGCAGTCGGCACTCATCCAGACCATCAAAGATGAACAGAACTTTGTACTTGTCGTAGTTGGAGATTCCTGATTGTTTGGTTTCCATTGAGAAGTGATTGAGAAGTTTAATGAAAGTGTGTTTGTCCTCTTTCATCAAATTCAGCTCACGGAAAGGGAATGAAAATACAAATTGGACATCCTGATTTGCTTTTCCTTCAGCCCAATCCAGAATGAACTTCTGCACAGAAGACTGTTTTTCCAATGCCAGCAACTCCCTTTGTCAGCACAGTTCTGATAGGTTTGTCTTGTCCAGTTAAGGGTGTGAAGATGTCGTTACATTTGATTGCAGTCTCTGGTCTTGCTTGTTTCCTGATTGTTGTCTCAATCTGTCTCAGCTCATGTTCATTATTGACCTCTCCTGTTCCACCCTCTGTGATGTAGAGCTCTGTGTAGATCTTATTGAGAAATGTTGGGTTTCCTTGTTTAGCGATCCCCTCAAATACACATTGAAACTTCTTCTTTAGATTAGATTTGAGTTCACGTTGGCAAATCACAGCAAGCTCATCTGAATGAAGAAATAACACAGAGGGTATTAATATTACGTCTGTTTTAATGCCTACAGTATTGTAGGACTGTTATAAAGTTTTAAATTATAATCATTTATTCTCTTAACTGACTGTATAAATGTGTAAATGTTTTCATAATGCATTACAGACTGGTGTGACTGATTATATTATTATTGGTATTATTGATAGTATTATTAATGTTCTCTCTCTCTCTAAATTAATCACCACAACACATCCCTGCTGCTACTTGATGAGGTCACTAGGTGTTGTGTTAAGGCTAGAGGTCGACCGATTAATCGGAATGGCCGAATAATTAGGGCCGATTTCAAGTTTTCATAACAATCGAAAATCTGTATTTTTGGACACCGATTTTGCCGTAATTTTTTTTTACACCTTTATTGAACTAGGCAAGTCAGTTAAGAACACATTCTTATTTTCAATGACGGCCTAGAAACGGTGGGTTAAATGCCTCGTTCAAGGGCAGAACAACAGATTTTCACCTTGTCAGCTCGGGGGATCCAATATTGCAACCTTCAGGTTAACTAGTTCAACGCAATAACGACCTGCCTGCCTCTCGTTGCACTCCACAAGGAGACTGCCTGTTACGCGCATGCAGTAAGCCAAGGTAAGTTGCTAGCTAGCATTAAACTTATCTTATAAAAAACAATCAATCAATCATAATCACTAGTTAACTAGTTAACTACACATGGTTGATGATATTACTAGATATTATCTAGCGTGTCCTGCTAGATAATATATATAATCTGACTGAGCATACAAGCATACAAGCATACAAGCATCTAAGTATCTGACTGAGCGGTGGTAGGCAGAAGCAGGCGCGTAAACATTCATTCAAACAGCACTTTCATGTGTTTTGCCAGCAGCTCTTCGTTGTGCGTCAAGCATTGCGCTGTTTATGACTTCAAGCCTATCAACTCCCGAGATGAGGCTGGTGTAACCGATGTGAAATGGCTGGCTAGTTAGCGCGCGCTAATAGCGTTTCAAACGTCACTCGCTCTGAGACTTGGAGTAGTTGTTCCCCTTGCTCTGCATGGGTAACGCTGCTTCGAGGGTGGCTGTTGTCGTTGTGTTCCTGGTTCAAGCCCAGGGAGGAGCGAGGAGAGGCACGGAAGCTATACTGTTACAGTGGCAATACTAAAGTGCCTATAAGAACATCCAATAGTCAAAGGTTAATGAAATACAAATGGTATAGAGGGAAATAGTCCTATAATTCCTATAATAACTACAACCTAAAACTTCTTGTCTGAGAATATTGAAGACTCATGTTAAAAGGAACCACCAGCTTTCATATGTTCTCATGTTCTGAGCAAGGAACTTAAACGTTAGCTTTCTTACATGGCACATATTGCACTTTTACTTTCTTCTCCAACACTTTGTTTTTGCATTATTTAAACCAAATTGAACATGTTTCATTATTTATTTGAGGCTAAATTGATTTTATTGATGGATTATATTAAGTTAAAATAAGTTTTCATTCAGTATTGTTGTAATTGTCATTATTACTGGCCGATGAATGAATTGGCCGATGAATCGGTATCGGCTTTTTTGGTCGTGCAATAATCGGTATCGGTCTCTGCGTTGAAAAATCATAATCGGTCGACCTCTAGTTAAGGCTGCAACAATATCATTGAGTTACACAGCTACTTCAGCTGTACTTTAGCTACAGCTTTTAAATGTTATAAAACAGCATTCAACATGAGGCAGACAGATCTTACATTTCTCCAGTGTGTCAGCAAGCTCCTTCTGGTTCATTTTCCTCAGGACGTGCAGTGTGATCTTCAGAGCCCCCTCTCTGGCACTGCTCTCCTGCTTCTCATCTTCAGCATCCACCACTTCCTTATCCTGCTTCTGACTCTCAAAGCCTTCTGGGAGTTCTGGACTAAGAATCCTCTTGAACATCTTCAGCTCGTTCTTCACAAATGTCATAATTTTCTCTTCAAGCATCTGGAATAAATTAAGTAAATAAGTTAAGCAAGAGACTAAATGCTTTCTCATTAACACATTAATTAATGATTGACAGATCAACTTTACTTGAGATAAACAAAAACAAATGTACGTAACAGGACCACATACACTGAATATGGAGGCCAGGTCTGTTTGATGACTCTGGGAAGACTGACCACTGAGAATCTCTGACTCTGATCTCTCCTGTTGGTTTCTGTGGACAAAACATGAGATTACATCTCCTCATCCAGGGAGTACACACACACACACACACACACACACACACACACACACACACACACACACACACACACACACACACACACACACACACACACACACACACACACACACACACACACACACACACGGAGGGAATGTTGTGCTTGTTTGATATTGTTTTAGGACTATGCAAATTGAAAAAAGGATTTGCCTATGGATTATGAAATCAACAAAAATAAATGGGAAAATGGGAGATGAGAAATGACTAGAGACAGTGTTGTTTAACTCACTGACCATGACCCATGAGTTCTTCTTACCTTTGTTCAGTAGAAAAGTCTCCCTCTCTAAAGAATATAGGTTGACGCATAGACCAGTCACTCTTCATGGACACACAGCTGGGTACAGGGGAGGCTGGTCTCTCCTGATTGATTGGTCTTCAACACAACAGAGACAAACATTACATCTCTCATCTACTCTGAGCTCAGATGGGGAAACATAAGAAGAGTTTCATTCCAAAACGCTATATATCCATTTTCAGAAATGTTGGTAAATTAGATTTTATTGTTTAAAGCATTTCTGAAATAGATTGGTGTGTTTTTCCACTATCTAATCATGGCATGGGGTTGTTCAATGACAGACATGTATTTGTTTAAAAATCACTTGATGTTTTCATTTCAGAGGGACACATAATCATGTTTTTTCCCCGCAAAATGCTATATATCTGCCTCACTCTCAAATGTGACCAATCGTAATAATGAGGCTATAAGGAGTACCAGTACTGAGTCAATATGCAGGGGTACCAGGTAGTTGAGGTAATAATGAGACTATAAGGAGTACCAGTATTGAGTCAATGTGCAGGGGTACCAGGTAGTTGAGGTAATAATGAGACTATAAGGAGTACCAGTACTGAGTCAATGTGCAGAGGTACCAGGTAGTTGAGGTAATAATGAGACTATAAGGAGTACCAGTACTGAGTCAATGTGCAGGGGTACCAGGTAGTTGAGGTAATAATGAGGCTATAAGGAGTACCAGTACTGAGTCAATGTGCAGGGGTACCAGGTAGTTGAGGTAATAATGAGACTATAAGGAGTACCAGTACTGAGTCAATGTGCAGGGGTACCAGGTAGTTGAGGTAATAATGAGGCTATAAGGAGTACCAGTACTGAGTCAATGTGTAGGGGTACCAGGTAGTTGAGGTAATAATGAGACTATAAGGAGTACCAGTACTGAGTCAATGTGCAGGGGTACCAGGTAGTTGAGGTAATAATGAGACTATAAGGAGTACCAGTACTGAGTCAATGTGCAGGGGTACCAGGTAGTTGAGGTAATAATGAGACTATAAGGAGTACCAGTACTGAGTCAATGTGCAGGGATACCAGGTAGTTGAGGTAATAATGAGACTATAAGGAGTACCAGTACTGAGTCAATGTGCAGGGGTACCAGGTAGTTGAGGTAATAATGAGACTATAAGGAGAACCAGTACTGAGTCAATGTGCAGGGGTACCAGGTAGTTGAGGTAATAATGAGACTATAAGGAGTACCAGTACTGAGTCACTGTGCAGGGGTACCAGGTAGTTGAGGTAATAATGAGACTATAAGGACTACCAGTACTGAGTCAATGTGCAGGGGTACCAGGTAGTTGAGGTAATAATGAGACTATAAGGAGTACCAGTACTTAGTCAATGTGCAGGGTACCAGGTAGTTGAGTTAATAATGAGACTATAAGGAGAACCAGTACTGAGTCAATGTGCAGGGGTACCAGGTAGTTGAGGTAATAATGAGACTATAAGGAGTACGAGTACTGAGTCAATGTGCAGGGGTACCAGGTAGTTGAGGTAATAATGACACTATAAGGAGTACCAGTACTGAGTCAATGTACAGGGGTACCAGGTAGTTGAGGTAATAATGAGGCTATAAGGAGTACCAGTACTGAGTCAATGTGCAGGGGTACCAGGTAGTTGAGGTAATAATGAGACTATAAGGAGTACCAGTACTGAGTCAATGTGCAGGGGTACCAGGTAGTTGAGGTGATAATGAGACTATAAGGAGTACCAGTACTGAGTCAATGTGCAGGGTACCAGGTAGTTGAGGTAATAATGAGACTATAAGGAGTACCAGTACTGAGTCAATGTGCAGGGTACCAGGTAGTTGAGGTGATAATGAGACTATAAGGAGTACCAGTACTGAGTCAATGTGCAGGGTACCAGGTAGTTGAGGTAATACTGAGACTATAAGGAGTACCAGTACTGAGTCAATGTGCAGGGGTACCAGGTAGTTGAGGTAATAATGAGGCTATAAGGAGAACCAGTACTGAGTCAATGTGCAGGGGTACCAGGTAGTTGAGGTAATAACGAGGGTATAAGGAGTACCAGTACTGAGTCAATGTGCAGGGGTACCAGGTAGTTGAGGTAATAACGAGGGTATAAGGAGTACCAGTACTGTGTCAATGTGCAGGGGTACCAGGTAGTTGAGGTAATAATGAGACTATAAGGAGTACCAGTACTGAGTCAATGTGCAGGGTACCAGGTAGTTGAGGTAATAATGAGACTATAAGGAGTAACAGTACTGAGTCAATGTGCAGGGGTACCAGGTAGTTGAGGTAATAATGAGACTATACGGAGTACCAGTACTGAGTCAATGTGCAGGGTACCAGGTAGTTGAGGTAATAATGAGACTATAAGGAGAACCAGTACTGAGTCAATGTGCAGGGTACCAGGTAGTTGAGGTAATAATGAGGCTATAAGGAGTACCAGTACTGAGTCAATGTGCAGGGGTACCAGGTAGTTGAGGTAATAATGAGACTATAAGGAGTACCAGTACTGAGTCAATGTGCAGGGGTACCAGGTAGTTGAGGTAATAATGAGACTATAAGGAGTACCAGTACTGAGACAATGTGCAGGGTACCAGGTAGTTGAGGTAATAATGAGACTATAAGGAGTACCAGTACTGAGTCAATGTGCAGGGTACCAGGTAGTTGAGGTAATAATGAGGCTATAAGGAGTACCAGTACTCAGTCAATGTGCAGGGGTACCAGGTAATTGAGGTAATAATAAGACTATAAGGAGAACCAGTACTGAGTCAATGTGCAGGGGTACCAGGTAGTTGAGGTAATAATGAGACTATAATTGAGGTAATATGTACATGTAGGTCGGGGTAAAAGTGAGAAAAAAGTAGGCAATCAGGATAGAGATTACATCTCCCATTCCAGGGAGTGCACAAACACACACACACACACACACACACACACACACACACACACACACACACACACACACACACACACACACACACACACACAGGGAATATTGTGTTTGTTTAATATTGTTTTAGTACTATGAAAATGGACAAAAGGATTAGCCTATGGATTATGAAAACAACCAAAATAAATGGGAAATGGGAAAGGAGAAATGACTAGAGACAGTGTTGTTTAACTCACTGACCATGACCCATGAGTTCTTCTTACCTTTGTTCAGTAGAAAAGTCTCCCTCTCTAAACGTTATAGGATGTTTCATAGACCAGTCACTCTTCATGGACACACAGCTGGGTACAGGGGAGGCTGGTCTCTCCTGCTTGATTGGGCTTCAACACAACAGAGACAAACATTACATCTCTCATCTACTCTGAGCTCAGATGGGGAAACATAAGAAGAGTTTCATTCCTAAAAGCTATGTATCCATTTTCAGAAATGTTAGTAAATTAGCTTTTATTGTTTAAAGAAGTTATGTTTATGTTAAGTTATGTTTATATTTTTTTGCTAAATGAGGAGATGGCACGTGGGTACCTGCTGCTATAAACCAATGAGGAGATGGCACGTGGGTACCTGCTTCTATAAACCAATGAGGAGATGCTGCGCAAACTGCGTCACAAATAGAACTGACTTCTAGACGCTCGTTGGCGCGCGCGAGCAGTGTGTCATTTTTAATAACGAAATTCATTTAGCAACGCGAGCGTTGTAGTCAGCCCCGTTAAAAGGCTGGTGTCGTTACTCTGCCTTCTCCGGGGGCATGTTGAGGTAAATTTACTAACCGGGAGGGTTGAATTATGTAATTTATTGGTGGGCTGGAAGACGCGCTCTTGTCTTTTCTATTCCGAGATTGTTTACTCGCAATATCAGATATTAAGATGTGTTTTATAATGAATGTTTACTGAGGTTGAGGCTCTGACTAGTGATTATTTACCCGGTGTTCAATACCTGCTATTGAGGCGCCCTGAAAATAATATTCAAAAGATTGGTCCTTGGACACAGAGGGGTTAAACACTAAAGTTACCGTCCATCTAGTGAAAAGAGGAGAACCGGACAGAGGTAGCCAGCATCCGTCAACGAGAGAATGATGTATTGTTAGCTAAGTTAACTAGGATGTTGCTGGTATAGTAGCTAGCTAGCTTACCGAACTGTACCGACTAACTTGGCTAGCTAGCTGGTCGTTCTGTACCTCGTCTCGATGAAAATGACGAATCCGGTGAACCACAAATTGAAACAAGGATAGAGAGTGAAAAGGATCTGGCTACACTCATACTGTCCCTGACCGTAAATAAAAAAAGGAAATTGAACACTGAACTTCGGTGTCTCAACACTGTAGTGAACTCCGTCGTTATTCTCCAAGATCACCTCAGACAACTCTGCGCGTAACCGGACAATATGCTTGGCGCCACACCGAACGGGGACGCGGACAGTTCTGTACGGGGACGCGGACAGTTCCAGAACGCGGACATGAGCAGTGCAACACAATCAACTAAACCCAGTCTTTACATTGGGTTACATTAGTAATATTCATTTTTTATTACTATGTTAAACAAACATTCAAAGTTTTTTTATAACAATGTTTTGAGATCTGGGCCCATATCCACAAAGCTTCTCAGAGTAGAGAATTGATCGTATAAGTGCTGAGAATAAAGACATTTTACACTTATGGGTACAAATTAAAGCTATGCATGAAGTCTCTAGTCCCACCTAGTCAGCAGATATTCAGGACACCTCGTGAGCTGTCCTAAGTAGTTAAGAGTTAACAGCAGGTGTCTTGATAATACTATAGAATAATGCAGCGAGTAAGTGGTTCCTGCGCCACATGTAATTGCTTTTTAGTAGTTAAAAATAATGTTTTTATATTTCTATATGATCAACCCATAAATAATATAGACCTACATGCAACAGTATGTCTTGTGCTTTTGACATTGACTTGTATATAAAAAGTATGTATAACAAGCGATACCATGTATGTCTGCATAGTATTTTGTCTTCATTTTGGCAGATTAACTCTTATGCTTATTTCTGAAGATTAACTCAGGTTTTCGCCCAGCGGATAAGGAGTTGGAGCTGTGGCTGGAGTTGGACCTGTGGCTGAAAGGTGGCTGGTTTGAATCCCGGGCCAGGCGCTGGAAAAAAGGGGCGGAATTGATCTGACCACTGGAGGGCTGCTGGGTTCACATCCTCAAAACATTCACCTTTCGTTGATCAGAACTCTAGAGGTTCTTCTTCACTGAACCCAAAAATATATATAACTTTTAGTGGTTCCATATATTAAGGAAGTGATAGAAGCCTTTTTGGCTCTATAAGGAACCTTCTTTTCTAAGAGTGTATAATAAATACGTTTTTCTTTTGATTATTCAATTATCTACATCATGTTATTTCAAGTTCTCCCTTTGGAGCACAACATCACGTTGTTAAATAATAATCCTAAATTGGGCATGGATATAAATATGGCAATTGAAGGCATCTGGGGGTGTAATATGTGTTCGATGAAAATGAACATTGTTGCAACGTTGTAGGCAACATTATTGGCAAGGGACTTGATGCTACTATGCCAAAGATATTTAGAGTTGTTAAACGGGTGTGAAGAGTGTGTTGATATAACGGTAATATTGTCAAAATTCTGCTTGTAACAACAATCACAATTGATTTAAAAAATATGCATTCATTTAAATTAGGCAATAATTAAGAGTAGGCAAAGTGGTCGTGTCATGTGAAAATTCTATCAAATGTCTTACATTGCAACGAGTACAGTCAGGGTGCCGTGGAACCCCTGCAGTACCTCCACAGACCCCGGATTGAGCACCCCTGCAGTACCTCCACAGACCCCGGATTGAGAACCCCTGCAGTACCTCCACAGACCCCGGATTGAGAACCCCTGCAGTACCTCCACAGACCCCGGATTGAGAACCCCTGATTTAGCAGATGCTCTTATCCAGAGTGATTTACAGTAAGTGCATTCATCTTAAGATAGCTATTTATTTTGGAAATAAACTTAATAAATTCTTCATAAAATTGTCATCCTACCTCTTAGCTTTGGTGTCATGTCCCCCAGAGAGATGCATTTTAGAGGCAGGGCCCCCCTCCTCTCTCTCCCCGGAGAGACTCATTTTAGAGCACTGTCCCCTAAACAGAGATCCAGCATGTAGGTTGTGGTTAACACAGTGACAACTAATTCTTGAATGTCAATTGTTCTCATTTATTCATTATCTCTTTGATAAATAAAACATTTACTAACAGACATAGAAACAGTCAGGTGATTTAATGCATCACATGAACATGTAGTTGTGACATTTCATCTCCATGGTAACTGTCAATAATAATAATAATAAGTCACTGTTTGTTAAGGTAGTTATAGACAGTACAGCAACAATAATAATAATAATAATAATAATAAGTCACTGTTTGTTAAGGTAGTTATAGACAGTACAGCAACAATAATAATAATAATAATAATAAGTCACTGTTTGTTAAGGTAGTTCTAGACAGTACAGCAACAACAATAATAATAATAATAATAATAAGTCACTGTTTGTTAAGGTAGTTATAGACAGTACAGCAACAACAATAATAATAATAATAATAATAATAATAAGTCACTGTTTGTTAAGGTAGTTATAGACTGTACAAAAACACAAGGCCATGTCTCACAACTATGTGTATTCACTAACAGTAGGATATTTATTGTCTTTGAGAAATATATTTTGAACAACTTTCTATTTTACTTCACTACATTCATAAAGAAAATGATGTACTTTTTACTCCATACATTTTCCCTGACACCCAAAAGTACTCGTTACATTTTGAATGCTTAGCAGGACAGGAAATGGTCTAATTCACACACTTATCAAGAGAACATCCCTGGTCATCCCTACTGCCTCTGATCTGGCGGACTCACTAAACAGAGAACATCCCTGGTCATCCCTACTGCCTCTGATCTGGCGGACTCACTAAACAGAGAACAACCCTGGTCATCCCTACTGCCTCTGATCTGGCGGACTCACTAAACAGAGAACATCCCTGGTCATCCCTACTGCCTCTTATCTGGCGGACTCACTAAACAGAGAACATCCCTGGTCATCCCTACTGCCTCTGATCTGGCAGACTCACTAAACAGAGAACATCCCTGGTCATCCCTACTGCCTCTGATCTGGCAGACTCACTAAACAGAGAACATCCCTGGTCATCCCTACTGCCTCTGATCTGGAGGACTCACTAAGCAGAGAACATCCCTGGTCATCCCTACTGCCTCTGATCTGGTGGACTCACTAAACACAAATGCTTTGTTTTTAAATGATGTCTGAGTGGAGTGTGACCGTATATTAAAAAAACAAGAAAATGGTGCCGTCTGGTTTGCTTAATAAAAGGAATTTTAAATTATTACTACTTTACATTTACTTTTGATACTTAATAATATTTAAAACCAAATACTTTTATACTTTTACTGAAGTAGTATTTTACTGTGTGACTTTCACTTTTACTTGAGTCATGTTCTATGAAGGAATCTTTCCTTTTACTCCAGTTTGAGAACTGAGTTCTGTTTCCACCACTGTTCTAACGTTCCACATGAGACACAGTTTCAACAGACATTCTGGAACTGCGTCGGCTACAAAGTTACTTTACATTTCATATCAGGAAATAAAGTAACGGTCTCTGGGTGAATTCGTGTTGCATTGCCCGACTCCCCGGGTGAGAAGATTTTGCGCATTTTAGACCATTCCATTGGTCCTTAAAATAAATGTCAACTCCCCTGTAGCACCGGGCCATGCAAAACGAACTTCCCACTGTCGCAGCGCACTGAGACACAGAGTTCTACGCGTTTCTTCAAGACATCTCTCTTACATTATTTTTGATAAACATATAATTTACTCGAAACCAAGTTTAGCTGTGTTTTTTTCCTCCAAAATGTGAGTTACTGGAGGACTTTAATAATTGTAAGCAGTCCTACAAACCCAAAAGGTTTTAATTTGAGAATGTTCATTTGTATGCCTCAAATATTAAACTGTCTTAAAATATTTGCTGATTAGTTGAATCAGGTGTGTAAGTGCTGGTAAGAACAAAAGGATTGAGAAACCCTGAGATAAACATAAAACCATATAATTGAAAAGCTCCTCCACCATCTTTACCAGACGTTTTACTGATAACATGTCGGCCTACTGATTAGTTTCCACTTTGAAAACTGCTGTCTGTCAGCAACTCAGCTCAAGTAGCAGTTCTACTAACTAGTAATATCTCATTACAGATATTAATTATCTTACTCTGTCCTTTAGAATAGATTATTTTTCAGAAATACTTACTTTATTTTTCAGTTCTCTCCATGTAGTGTTTTCTGCTCTGTCGTTTCAAAATGGATCCTGAACAAAAGAACAACTTTACTTTCTGTTTCAGCTCAGCCGTCTCCCCACCCTGATAATAAAGTGTTTTATTGGTATCTTCCACTAGATGGCAGTAAACACCTGCTGTAACTAGATTTTACAACTGTGTTCGGTTTTATACAGGCAGTGTCCAGAGGAGGAGTGCTGATCTAGGATCAGGTCCCCCTCCCCATGTAATCTGGTTCATTATGATCTAGGATCAGGTCCCCCTCTCCATGTAATCTGATTCATTATGATCTAGGATCAGGTCCCCCTCTCCTTGTAATCTGATTCATTATGATCTAGGACCAGGTCCCCCTCTCCATGTAATCTGATTCATTATGATCTAGGATCAGGTCCCCTCTCTCCATGTAATCTGACTCATTATGATCTAGGATCAGGTCTCCCCTCTTCATGTAGTCTGATTCATTATGATCTAGGAGCAGGTCCCCCCTATCCATGTAATCTGATTCATTATGATCTAGGATCAGGTCCTCCTCTCCATGTAATCTGATTCAATATGATCTAGGATCAGGTCCCCCTCTCCATGTAATCTGATTCATTATGATCTAGGATCAGGTCCTCCTCTCCATGTAATCTGATTCATTATGATCTAAAAGGCTAAACTGATCCTAGATCAGCTCTCATACTCTTTATAAATACTGTCACAGGTGACTCTTCAAGATGAGGATCATGATTTGTAAAACAAGCTTTATTCTTTAAGAATCAATTAATAACTTTTGGCAATGTCTTCAGTAACCGAGTATTCCAGGCACTCTCTTCTTATGAACCAGTTGCTATTAAATAAAGAACATACTGCTTTATAGATCCCAGCCTGACAAACAATTGTTTGGTTCTTACTTTGAGCACTTGCACTGGGCCTCCATTGAGTCCCCATGTGTCAAGCAGTACAGAGAAACACCCTCTAGATGACAGCAGAGGCTCTTGGATCTACCCTGTCTAACCACCAGTTTAGTGAACTCGTTCCATCAATATGTCCATACTATTTCACAACCAATTAGAGGTCTTGACCAGCAATGTCCCATTGGGCTCAACCAAGCCGAGAGTGAGGTTCTAGAAAGAGGACTGACTTTCATACCAACTCCTAAACAGGTGGACTGACTTTCATACCAACTCCTAAACAGGTGGACTGGGGGGAGCTCCGGAGGGATCTACACGTCTATCATAGAAGATTAAAGTTATCAGATCATTTTGAATATGAAACAGATTTTCCTCATATACTATTTCCAAACCCCTCACATTGGGAACCTCAGTTGGAGTCAGTGTCAGAAACTATACAGACTCTTATACGTAGGGATGTGGCTTCCTTTTCACAATTCAGAATCATTTTTTTTTTTAAAACCAAGCTCTAGAAACATTGAACATCAATCAGAATATAGTGATGAAACCAGCAGATAAGGGTCTCAGATTGTTGTAATGGATAAAGTGAATATCTTCTTGAAGCCAATAGACAATAGGATCATGTTAAACACTATGTTCCATTGTCCCACTCAACACAACCAGAAAACACAAAGATGAATCCAGGAGATAAACTGTATGAGGATAAAATAAGTTTTAATTAATGTGACATAAATGGTCATATTTATGGAAAGAACATTTTAATTGCATTAGCTTATCTTTATTGGCCATTTTCTCAAAATGACATGTTCCCCGTGCTCCAATTCATTTCTCTCAGTCTTCAGAGGATGTACATTCACATTATTCCACACACAGGTTCTTAGGTCTTATAGTCAGACTTTTACAGAGGCTTTTCTTGATATATTGTGTCGTTTTGATGTTAAGTGTCATTTTATCTGTAAATATATGCAAAATATCCATCCATCATACATGTCAATAGTGTTTTTTAAATAATTCCATGCAATGAAAATCTTTTGATAAACTGTTGTGTAAAAGTCTGACCATTGAGTGTCTTATCACAATAAAACAAAAACAAAAAACATTCTGCCTTGAAGCAATGTGTTGAAAAACTAATTCTCGTAATATGCAAATTAGCCCATATTTAAGGAGGTTTTGCCTCATTTGCATATTTACATGTTATAATAAATTAAACTTGTAATACAAAAATATATTGTATTTATGTATACTTTCAACTGGTAAAGTTTCAGTCTGATGAGAGTAAAGGAAAGAAATCCCTATTAGCCTGTGGTGCCTGGGTTTAAGAGCAACTGGGCTGGCAGGTAGGATTTAGTTTCTCCCTGTTTCTGGCCCACACTCCAGTACAGTAGGTGGTGGTAATGCACAATAACGTTGGATGAACACCGCTGTTAAACTGAAGAAGAAGAAGTTGTAGTAGAAGAAGAAGAAGAAGAAGAACACAGTTGAGTCATAAAACCATAAACCAAAGACTGCTTTCAGGTACGGACACAAACATTTAATATTTTGTAATTTGGGCGAAGTATATGTTTAAAATAGGGCTGGAAGAAAATCCTGCTCTCTCTCCTATGTTTCCCAGGTGTTTGAATATTTTCTTGTTATAAATATTCATTTCTAAAAATCACCCAACCTTGAAGAAAAATCTATTTAATATCAATATTCAGGTGGTTTCTGCCTACTAGTTGAAGGTCCTTGTCATCATCTAACTCTACATAGATATAATATGATGTCTTTATGAGTTGTAAGTCCCCCTACCATCTCTACATAGATATAATATGTCTTTATGAGTTGTAAGTCCTCCTACCATCTCTACATAGATATAATATGTCTTTATGAGTTGTAAGTCCTCCTACCATCTCTATATAGATATAATATGATGTCTTTATGAGTTGTAAGTCCCCTTACCATCTCTACATAGATATAATATGATGTCTTTATGAGTTGTAACTCTCCTACCATCTCTACATAGATATAATATGATGTCTTTATGAGTTGTGAGTCCTCCTACCATCTCTACATAGATATAATATGATGTCTTTATGAGTTGTAAGTCCCCCTACCATCTCTACATAGATATAATATGATGTCTTTATGAGTTGTGAGTCCCCCTACCATCTCTACATAGATATAATATGATGTCTTTATGAGTTGTGAGTCCCCTACCATCTCTACATAGATATAATATGATGTCTTTATGAGTTGTGAGTCTCCTACCATCTCTACATATATATAATATGATGTCTTTATGAGTTGTAAGTCTCCTACCATCTCTACATAGATATAATATGATGTCTTTATGAGTTGTAAGTCTCCTACCATCTCTACATAGATATAATATGATGTCTTTATGAGTTGTGAGTCTCCTACCATCTCTACATAGATATAATATGATGTCTTTATGAGTTGTTAGTCCCCCTACCATCTCTACATAGATATAATATGATGTCTTTATGAGTTGTAAGTCTCCTACCATCTCTACATAGATATAATATGTCTTTATGAGTTGTTAGTCCCCCTACCATCTCTACATAGATATAATATGATGTCTTTATGAGTTGTGAGTCTCCTACCATCTCTACATAGATATAATATGATGTCTTTATGAGTTGTGAGTCCTCCTACCATCTCTACATAGATATAATATGATGTCTTTATGAGTTGTGAGTCTCCTACCATCTCTACATAGATATAATATGATGTCTTTATGAGTTGTGAGTCTCCTACCATCTCTACATAGATATAATATGATGCCTTTATGAGTTGTGAGTCTCCTACCATCTCTACATAGATATAATATGATGTCTTTATGAGTTGTAAGTCCTCCTACCATCTCTACATAGATATAATATGATGTCTTTATGAGTTGTGAGTCTCCTACCATCTCTACATAGATATAATATGATGTCTTTATGAGTTGTGAGTCCCCTTACCATCTCTACATAGATATAATATGATGTCTTTATGAGTTGTGAGTCCTCCTACCATCTCTACATAGATATAATATGATGTCTTTATGAGTTGTGAGTCCTCCTACCATCTCTACATAGATATAATATGATGTCTTTATGAGTTGTGAGTCTCCTACCATCTCTACATAGATATAATATGATGTCTTTATGAGTTGTGAGTCTCCTACCATCTCTACATAGATATAATATGATGTCTTTATGAGTTGTGAGTCCTCCTACCATCTCTACATAGATATAATATGATGTCTTTATGAGTTGTGAGTCCCCCTACCATCTCTACATAGATATAATATGATGTCTTTATGAGTTGTAAGTCTCCTACCATCTCTACATAGATATAATATGATGTCTTTATGAGTTGTAAGTCCTCCTATCATCTCTACATAGATATAATATGATGTCTTTATGAGTTGTGAGTCTCCTACCATCTCTACATAGATATAATATGATGTCTTTATGAGTTGTAAGTCCCCCTACCATCTCTACATAGATATAATATGATGTCTTTATGAGTTGTGAGTCTCCTACCATCTCTACATAGATATAATATGATGTCTTTATGAGTTGTGCGTCCTCCTACCATCTCTACATAGATATAATATGATGTCTTTATGAGTTGTGAGTCTCCTACCATCTCTACATAGATATAATATGATGTCTTTATGAGTTGTGAGTCTCCTACCATCTCTACATAGATATAATATGATGTCTTTATGAGTTGTGAGTCCCCCTACCATCTCTACATAGATATAATATGTCTTTATGAGTTGTGAGTCTCCTACCATCTCTACATAGATATAATATGTCTTTATGAGTTGTAAGTCTCCCACCATCTCTACATAGATATAATATGTCTTTATGAGTTGTGAGTCTCCTACCATCTCTACATAGATATAATATGATGTCTTTATGAGTTGTGAGTCCTCCTACCATCTCTACATAGATATAATATGATGTCTTTATGAGTTGTGAGTCCTCCTACCATCTCTACATAGATATAATATGATGTCTTTCTGAGTTGTGAGTCTCCTACCATCTCTACATAGATATAATATGATGTCTTTATGAGTTGTAAGTCCTCCCACCATCTCTACATAGATATAATATGATGTCTTTATGAGTTGTGAGTCCTCCTACCATCTCTACATAGATATAATATGATGTCTTTATGAGTTGTAAGTCTCCTACCATCTCTACATAGATATAATATGATGTCTTTATGAGTTGTGAGTCCTCCTACCATCTCTACATAGATATAATATGATGTCTTTATGAGTTGTAAGTCCTCCTACCATCTCTACATAGATATAATATGATGTATTTATGTGTTGTGAGTCTCCTACCATCTCTACATAGATATAATATGATGTCTTTATGAGTTGTAAGTCTCCTACCATCTCTACATAGATATAATATGATGTATTTATGAGTTGTACGTCCTCCTACCATCTCTACATAGATATAATATGATGTCTTTATGAGTTGTGAGTCCCCCTACCATCTCTACATAGATATAATATGATGTCTTTATGAGTTGTAAGTCCCCTACCATCTCTACATAGATATAATATGATGTCTTTATGAGTTGTAAGTCCTCCTACCATCTCTACATAGATATAATATGATGTCTTTATGAGTTGTGAGTCTCCTACCATCTCTACATAGATATAATATGATGTCTTTATGAGTTGAGTCCCCCTACCATCTCTACATAGATATAATATGATGTCTTTATGAGTTGTAAGTCTCCCTACCATCTCTACATAGATATAATATGATGTCTTAATGAGTTGTGAGTCCCCCTACCATCTCTACATAGATATAATATGATGTCTTTATGAGTTGTGAGTCTCCTACCATCTCTACATAGATATAATATGATGTCTTTATGAGTTGTGAGTCCTCCTACCATCTCTACATAGATATAATATGATGTCTTTATGAGTTGTGAGTCTCCTACCATCTCTACATAGATATAATATGATGTCTTTATGAGTTGTGAGTCCCCCTGCCATCTCTACATAGATATAATATGATGTCTTTATGAGTTGTGAGTCTCCTACCATCTCTACATAGATATAATATGATGTCTTTATGAGTTGTAAGTCCTCCTACCATCTCTACATAGATATAATATGATGTCTTTATGAGTTGTGAGTCTCCTACCATCTCTACATAGATATAATATGATGTCTTTATGAGTTGTGAGTCCTCCTACCATCTCTACATAGATATAATATGATGTCTTTATGAGTTGTAAGTCCTCCTACCATCTCTACATAGATATAATATGATGTCTTTATGAGTTGTGAGTCCCCCTACCATCTCTACATAGATATAATATGATGTCTTTATGAGTTGTGAGTCTCCTACCATCTCTACATAGATATAATATGATGTCTTTATGAGTTGTAAGTCCTCCTACCATCTCTACATAGGTATAATATGATGTCTTTATGAGTTGTGAGTCTCCTACCATCTCTACATAGATATAATATGATGTCTTTATGAGTTGTGAGTCCTCCTACCATCTCTACATAGATATAATATGATGTCTTTATGAGTTGTAAGTCTCCTACCATCTCTACATAGATATAATATGATGTCTTTATGAGTTGTGGGTCTCCTACCATCTCTACATAGATATAATATGATGTCTTTATGAGTGGTAAGTCCTCCTACCATCTCTACATAGATATAATATGATGTCTTTATGAGTTGTAAGTCCCCTACCATCTCTGCATGTGGCCAATACTAAAATGTCAAAAATTATATTTGATTCCTGGAACATGTAATATCCAATGCTTATTTGTATGACTGATTCAAAACTGTCTGTGACGAGCTGCAAAAAATACACAGCCTCATATTATTCATTTCCAAAGACAGAAGTAGGGATATAAGACTTCAAATATGTGATTACTGTAGACTGGCAACACTGGCAAGAAGTGGAATATTACAATAAGTGTGGGGAATAACAGTAGTGTTCTTGCTGACAAGTAATTACCCTGATCAGACTTACTGTATATTATAGACCATTGTTAAGGAGATCAGACTTACTGTATATTATAGACCATTGTTAAGAAGGAGATCAGACTTACTGTATATTATAGACCATGGTTAAGGAGATCAGACTTACTGTATATTATAGACCATGGTTAAGAAGGAGATTAGACTTACTGTATATTATAGACCATTGTTAAGGAGATCAGACTTACTGTATATTATAGACCATTGTTAAGGAGATCAGACTTACTGTATATTATAGACCATTGTTAAGAAGGAGAATTGTTCCACTGATCAGACTTATCGTATATTTTAACCCATTGTGTTTAGAATGAGACTAAATAAAGTAAATATCTAATAAAATCTCCTGAAGACTAGATTACATAAATCTGCCCAACAATCTTGGTGGGCCCCAAAACAACAAGTGGGATGCATGGCAGCAAAGCCACTACACAACACAACACTCAACAATACATTCATTGCACTATAACGGTGACAAACGGTGCCCACAAACAGCCTACATTAAACTGTCCCAACACCTTACCACTGCTACACCTGGCTATCAGCAGAGCCTTGTCTGGCAGCCAAACAGGTCATTCAGCCTCATTTACTGACTTTAAAAAAAACATAGCTGATATGGCTGACTGGATTTAACAAATTTGTTTCTAATGACAATTGAGATGTACAAACTATGGCATAAGGAGACGACAAGCAGATAAGAGGCAATCTGTCATTTCAAATGTTTTATTTATTTAACTAGGCAAGTCAGTTGAGAAAAAAATCTTATTTTCAATGACGGCCTAGGAACGCCCCTGTCTTATCATTGATTTAGTCTAAATATAAACCCTGTTGTTTAACACATCTATTAGATCCTTCAACAAGTTGGTTCTGTCTTATCATTGATTTAGTCTAAATATAAACCCTGTTGTTTAACACATCTATTAGATCCTTCAACAAGTTGGTTCTGTCTTATCATTGATTTAGTCTAAATATAAACCCTGTTGTTTAACACATCTATTAGAACCTTCTGTCAGGTTTTGGCCAGGACTGTTCAGGTTTTGGTCACTAGATGTCCGCATTGCACCTTTTTTGTACCTTTTGTTTTTTTCCTTGCTCTAATTATTGTTTGCACCTGTGTGTCGTTCCCTTGTTAGTATTTAAACCCTGTGTGTTCCTCAGTTCTTTGCTCAGTGTTTGTATGTTAGCACCCAGCCCCAGCATTGTTGAACACATATTTCTCTTATTGGATTTTCCAGAGGTTCTCTGGTTTAGTGCTTGTGTATTTTTGAGTAGTCTTTTGAGGTTTGTTTTTCCCTGCTGTTTTTATCACTTTGTGGAGTTTCTTTGTATTTTGGAGGATTTCCATTTTGTGCCTCTTGGCTTTATTTTTGGACGTGGTGGATTTATATTCTTTGCCTGAAGATCTTGTCCTTTTATTAAACCACCATCTCTAATACTGCTGAGTCTGCCTCATCTTCTGGGTTCTGCCGACTATTAGTGACTGTTTCTCTCACCGGGTCCTGACACCTTCAACAAGTTGGTTCTGTCTTATCATTGATTTAGTCTAAATATAAACCCTGTTGTTTAACACATCTATTAGATCCTTCAACAAGTTGGTTCTGTCTTATCATTGATTTAGTCTAAATATAAACCCTGTTGTTTAACACATCTATTAGAACCTTCAACAAGTTGGTTCTGTCTTATCATTGATTTAGTCTAATTATAAACCCTGTTGTTTAACACATCTATTAGATCCTTCAATAAGTTGGTTCTGTCTTATCATTGATTTAGTCTAAATATAAACCCTGTTTAACACATCTATTAGATCCTTCAACAAGTTGGTTCTGTCTTATCAGCTTAATATTCAATAATAAAACATTACTTGGACCGACTTTATTTTAAACACGGTTCCATGTAATGGAGACAGATTATCGTTATAGATGACATTACCTCCCATTCAGCTGTTTATACCTCTGCTCCAAATGTCCCATTTTGTCCCTTACAGCCTGTTTGAGTTCAGTGAGTACTACTTCCTGTCACTAGCAGCTTATCTATTTAGTCAGTCTGAAAGTTTAAACCTTCTATTCATTATTTAACCTTGTATTGAAACCACAGCTTCTTCAATTCACTAAAATATGGCATTATCAGAGCGCTATTCAAAAACCCACTAACAACATATTACCATTCTATCACGTTTCAGGTAAGACCCAGACTGTGTTGAAGTAACAATGTGTATTACAGCAACAGGGGCAGGCAAATGACAGGCCAAGGCAGGGAGGGGTCGATAATCTAAATTATTAATATAAAGTAGTGGGGCAAATGTACAGGATGGCAGGCAGACTCAGGGTCAGGTCAGGCAGAGGTCAGTAATCCAGAGTAGAAGGCAAAAGTACAGGATGGCAGGCAGACTTCGGGTCAGGCAGAGTGGTCAGGCAGGCGGGCTCAGAGTCAGGACAGGCAAGGGTCAAAACCAGGAGGGTGAGAAAGAGAGAGACTGGGGAAAAGCAGGAGTTGAGACAAAAACGCTGGTTGACTTGACATACAAGACGAACTGGCAACAGACAAACAGAGAACACAGGGATAAGTACCCAGGGGATAATGGGAAGATGGGCAACACCTGGAGGGGGGTGGAGACAAGCACTAGGACAGGTTAAACAGATCAGGACGTGACAGTCCTGGCGTCCTACTTGGGCGCATACCTGGTTGAGCTGGGTGCCGGCGTTGGAACTTAGAGATGAGGCATGGGTCCAGGATGTCCCTAGCGGAGACCCAGCACCTCTCCTCTGGGCCAAAACCCTCCCAGTGTAATAGAAGATGTATGTATTCACATTATTTGTTGGATATGTCACAATTATTTACCTAAACAGTGAGATATTTCTGTCCTGCTAATGCTGAGTTTTATGGTGTCCACTCTAGCTTCCTGGTGATAAACCCTACAGCTGGCATTCCAGTGACAGGATGTGGGGTGGTTGTAACTGTGCTAGAGAGGAGTAACAGGATGTGGGGTGGTTGTAACTGTGCTAGAGAGGAGTAACAGGATGTGGGGTGGTTGTAACTGTGCTAGAGAGGAGTAACAGGATGTGGGGTGGTTGTAACTGTGCTAGAGAGGAGTAACAGGATGTGGGGTGGTTGTAACTGTGCTAGAGAGGAGTAACAGGATGTGGGGTGGTTGTAACTGTGCTAGAGAGGAGTAACAGGATGTGGGGTGGTTGTAACTGTGCTAGAGAGGAGTAACAGGATGTGGGGTGGTTGTAAATGTGCTAGAGAGGAGTAACAGGATGTGGGGTGGTTGTAACTGTGCTAGAGAGGAGTAACAGGATGTGGGGTGGTTGTAACTGTGTCAGAGAGGAGTAACAGGATGTGGGGTGGTTGTAACTGGGATAGAGAGGAGTAACAGAATGTGGGGTGGTTGTAACTGTGCTAGAGAGGAGTAACAGGATGTGGGGTGGCTGTAACTGTGTCAGAGAGGAGTAACAGGATGTGGGGTGGTTGTAACTGTGCTAGAGTGGAGTAACAGGATGTGGGGTGGTTGTAACTGTGCTAGAGAGGAGTAACAGGATGTGGGGTGGTTGTAACTGTGCTAGAGAGGAGTAACAGGATGTGGGGTGGTTGTAACTGTGCTAGAGAGGAGTAACAGGATGTGGGGTGGTTGTAACTGTGCTAGAGAGGAGTAACAGGATGTGGGGTGGTTGTAACTGTGCTAGAGAGGAGTAACAGGATGTGGGGTGGTTGTAACTGTGCTAGAGAGGAGTAACAGGATGTGGGGTGGTTGTAACTGTGCTAGAGAGGAGTAACAGGATGTGGGGTGGTTGTAACTGTGCTAGAGAGGAGTAACAGGATGTGGGGTGGTTGTAACTGTGCTAGAGAGGAGTAACAGGATGTGGGGTGGTTGTAACTGTGCTAGAGAGGAGTAACAGGATGTGGGGTGGTTGTAAATGTGCTAGAGAGGAGTAACAGGATGTGGGGTGGTTGTAACTGTGCTAGAGAGGAGTAACAGGATGTGGGGTGGTTGTAACTGTGCTAGAGAGGAGTAACAGGATGTGGGGTGGTTGTAACTGTGCTAGAGAGGAGTAACAGGATGTGGGGTGGTTGTAAATGTGCTAGAGAGGAGTAACAGGATGTGGGGTGGTTGTAACTGTGCTAGAGAGGAGTAACAGGATGTGGGGTGGTTGTAACTGTGTCAGAGAGGAGTAACAGGATGTGGGGTGGTTGTAACTGGGATAGAGAGGAGTAACAGAATGTGGGGTGGTTGTAACTGTGCTAGAGAGGAGTAACAGGATGTGGGGTGGCTGTAACTGTGTCAGAGAGGAGTAACAGGATGTGGGGTGGTTGTAACTGTGCTAGAGAGGAGTAACAGGATGTGGGGTGGTTGTAACTGTGCTAGAGAGGAGTAACAGGATGTGGGGTGGTTGTAACTGTGCTAGAGAGGAGTAACAGGATGTGGGGTGGTTGTAACTGTGCTAGAGAGGAGTAACAGGATGTGGGGTGGTTGTAACTGTGCTAGAGAGGAGTAACAGGATGTGGGGTGGTTGTAACTGTGCTAGAGAGGAGTAACAGGATGTGGGGTGTCTGTAACTGTGTCAGAGAGGAGTAACAGGATGTGGGGTGGTTGTAACTGTGCTAGAGAGGAGTAACAGGATGTGGGGTGGTTGTAACTGGGATAGAGAGGAGTGACAGGATGTGGGGTGGTTGTAACTGTGCTAGAGAGGAGTAACAGGATGTGGGGTGGTTGTAACTGTGCTAGAGAGGAGTAGAACAAAGGCCTCAATGGTTCTTAGACATCCTGGCCTGGGAAATTAGGCCAGGGTCGGGGGTTAAGATAACGCCATAGGCAGATAAAGACAGGATGAGCCCAAAGTGGCTCATGGTGCCCCCCAATCTATATGGGAGGGGTGGAACCAAGCATTCTGGGTATTAGCTATATGAACTGTGCGTTGTCTGTATGATTCTGACTCTCAGACTAACAGTCAGAACAAGACTGGTGGGCTGACGGTCTCATTATTGCAATAATTAATCAATATTAAATAAAGATGATTGATTGAAGAAATGACCAAGTCTCTCTCAGTACTGAATTTCCACAACAGTTGTTAGTGTTGTCATTGTCACGCCCTGACCGTAGAGAGCTTTTTATGTCTCTATTTTGGTTTGGTCATGGGTGTGATTTGGGTGGGCATTCTACGTTCATTTTCTATGTTTTGTATGTCTTTGTGTTTGGCCTGGTGTGCTTCTCAATCAGAGGCAGCTGTCTATCGTTGTCTCTGATTGGGAACCATACTTAGGTAGCTTTTCCCCACATGGTTTTTGTGGGTAGTTCATTTCTGTTTAGTGTTTTCACCTTACAGGACTGTTTCGGTTATTCTCTTGTTTATTTTTGCTATAGTGTTCAGTTTCAATAAATCAAGCATGAAGACTTACCACGCTGTGCTTTGGTCCGATGAGTCCTCTTCTTCAGATGACGAATACCGTTACAGTTATTAAATGGTGCTTTGTATCAGTCATTCTTCTACTGTATAGCCTGGTAGTTGTTATTAAATGGTGCTTTGTATCAGTCATTCTACTACTGTATAGCCTGGTAGTTGTTATTAAATGGTGCTTTGTATCAGTCATTCTACTACTGTATAGCCTGGTTGTTGATATTAAATGGTGCTTTGTATCAGTCATTCTACTACTGTATAGCCTGGTTGTTGATATTAAATGGTGCTTTGTATCAGTCATTCCACTACTGTATAGCCTGGTTGTTGATATTAAATGGTGCTTTGTATCAGTCATTCTACTACTGTATAGCCTGGTTGTTGATATTAAATGGTGTTTTGTATCAGTCATTCTACTACTGTATAGCCTGGTTGTTGATATTAAATGGTGCCTTGTATCAGTCATTCTACTACTGTATAGCCTGGTTGTTGATATTAAATGGTGTTTTGTATCAGTCATTCTACTACTGTATAGCCTGGTTGTTGATATTAAATGGTGCTTTGTATCAGTCATTCTACTACTGTATAAATGGTGCTTTGTATCAGTCATTCTACTACTGTATAGCCTGGTTGTTAGTGTTGTTATTAAATGGTGCTTTGTATCAGTCATTCTACTACTGTATAGCCTGGTTGTTGATATTAAATGGTGCTTTGTATCAGTCATTCTACTACTGTATAGCCTGGTTGTTGATATTAAATGGTGCTTTGTATCAGTCATTCTACTACTGTATAGCCTGGTTGTTGATATTAAATGGTGCTTTGTATCAGTCATTCTACTACTGTATAGCCTGGTTGTTGATATTAAATGGTGCTTTGTATCAGTCATTCTTCTACTGTATAGCCTGGTTGTTGATATTAAATGGTGCTTTGTATCAGTCATTCTACTACTGTATAGCCTGGTTGTTGATATTAAATGGTGCTTTGTATCAGTCATTCTACTACTGTATAGCCTGGTTGTTGATATTAAATGGTGCTTTGTATCAGTCATTCTACTACTGTATAGCCTGGTTGTTGATATTAAATGGTGCTTTGTATCAGTCATTCTACTACTGTATAGCCTGGTTGTTGATATTAAATGGTGCTTTGTATCAGTCATTCTACTACTGTATAGCCTGGTTGTTGATATTAAATGGTGCTTTGTATCAGTCATTCTACTACTGTATAGCCTGGTTGTTGATATTAAATGGTGCTTTGTATCAGTCATTCTACTACTGTATAGCCTGGTTGTAGTTATTAAATGGTGCTTTGTATCAGTCATTCTACTACTGTATAGCCTGGTTGTTGATATTAAATGATGCTTTGTATCAGTCATTCTACTACTGTATAGCCTGGTTGTAGTTATTAAATGGTGCTTTGTATCAGTCATTCTACTACTGTATAGCCTGGTTGTTGATATTAAATGGTGCTTTGTATCAGTCATTCTACTACTGTATAGCCTGGTTGCTGTTATTAAATGGTGCTTTGTATCAGTCATTCTACTACTGTATAGCCTGGTTGTTGATATTAAATGGTGCTTTGTATCAGTCATTCTACTACTGTATAGCCTGGTTGCTGTTATTAAATGGTGCTTTGTATCAGTCATTCTTCTACTGTATAGCCTGGTCGTTGATATTAAATGGTGCTTTGTATCAGTCATTCTTCTACTTTTTAGCCTGGTTGTTGATATTAAATGGTGCTTTGTATCAGTCATTCTACTACTGTATAGCCTGGTTGTTGATATTAAATGGTGCTTTGTATCAGTCATTGTACTACTGTATAGCCTGGTTGTTGTAATTAAATGGTGCTTTGTATCAGTCATTCTACTACTGTATAATCTGGTTGTCAGTGTTATTAAATTAATTTAACAACGCTAGTGACTTGGGTCTTGTACGTGTGCTCTTTCTGTTCAAAGGCAATTTGCATCTTTTTTGTCTAAATTCTTATCAATAAAAACTTTGAAAGAATATTTCATTAATCCACTCCAAACTGGCCTGATTGTCACAGCTGTAATACTGATCTTAACCACAGAGTGGGGCTGTAATACTGATCTTAACCACAGAGTGGGGCTGTAATACTGATCTTAACCACAGAGTGGGGCTGTAATACTGATCTTAACCACAGAGTGGGGCTGTAATACTGATC
Source organism: Salvelinus fontinalis (assembly GCF_029448725.1). Taxonomy (NCBI): domain Eukaryota; kingdom Metazoa; phylum Chordata; class Actinopteri; order Salmoniformes; family Salmonidae; genus Salvelinus; species Salvelinus fontinalis. The sequence goes on along the minus strand of NW_026600399.1, from coordinate 95,131 downwards.
TTAACCACAGAGTGGGGCTGTAATACAGAGGAACTGTTGGGAGACAGTTGTTGTATCCCAAACTGTGTTCCTGTGTGACATTCCTACACATTTGTGTGTATGTGTTACACTCTAGACCTGACATTGTTTACAATGCTGACATATGTGTCTATAAAGAGGTACAGAACACATATATATCTGAACCAACCACACATGGGTCTATAATGAGATACAGAACACATATCTATCTGAACCAACCACACATGGGTCTATAATGAGATACAGAACACATATCTATCTGAACCAACCACACATGGGTCTATAATGAGGTACAGAACACATATCTATCTGAACCAACCACACATGGGTCTATAATGAGATGCAGAATACATATCTATCTGAACCAACCACACATGGGTCTATAATGAGATACAGAATACATATCTATCTGAACCAACCACACATGGGTCTATAATGAGATGCAGAATGCATATCTATCTGAACCAACCACACATGGGTCTATAATGAGGTACAGAATACATATCTATCTGAACCAACCACACATGGGTCTATAATGAGGTACAGAATACATATATATCTGAACCAACCACACATGGGTCTATAATGAGATACAGAACACATATCTATCTGAACCAACCACACATGGGTCTATAATGAGGAACAGAATACATATATATCTGAACCAACCACACATGGGTCTATAATGAGATACAGAACACATATCTATCTGAACCAACCACACATGGGTCTATAATGAGGTACAGAATACATATATATCTGAACCAACCACACATGGGTCTATAATGAGATACAGAACACATATCTATCTGAACCAACCACACATGTGTCTATAATGAGGTACAGAATACATATCTATCTGAACCAACCACACATGGGTCTATAATGAGATATAGAATACATATCTATCTGAACCAACCATAGAACCACTGAAAGCTCCTGTTAGGGTTAGGGTTGGGGTTGGGTTAGAGTTAGGGTTAGGGTTAGGGTTAGGGTTAAGGATAGAGTTAGGGTAGGGTTAGGGTTAGTGTTGGATTAGGGTTGGGTTGGTGTTAGGGTTAGGGTTAGTGTTGGGTTAGAGTTGGGGTTGGGTTAGGGTTAGAGTTGGGGTTGGGTTAGAGTTGGGGTTGGGTTAGAGTTAGGGTTGGGTTAGAGTTGGGTTAGAGTTGGGGTTGGGTTAGGGTTAGAGTTGGGGTTGGGTTAGAGTTGGGGTTGGGTTAGAGTTGGGGTTGGGTTAGGGTTAGAGTTGGGGTTGGGTTAGAGTTGGGGTTGGGTTAGGGTTGGGGTTGGAGTTGGGTTAGGGTTGGGTTAGAGTTGGGGTTGGGTTAGGGTTGGGTTAGGGTTAGGGTTGGTGTTAGGGTTAGGGTTAGGGTTAGGGTTAAGGATAGAGTTGGGTTAGGGTTAGGGTTAGTGTTGGATTAGAGTTGGGTTGGTGTTAGGGTTAGGGTTAGTGTTGGATTAGAGTTGGGGTTGGGTTAGGGTTGGGGTTGGGTTAGGGTTGGGTTAGAGTTGGGGTTGGGTTAGGGTTGGGTTAGGGTTAGGGTTGGGTTAGAGTTGGGGTTGGGTTGGGGTTGGGTTAGGGTTGGGTTAGAGTTGGGGTTGGGTTAGGGTTGGGTTAGGGTTAGGGTTGGGTTAGGGTTGGTTGGGTTAGGGTTGGGTTATGGTTGGTTGGGTTGGTGTTCAGGTTAGGTTTTGGTTAGGGTTAGAGTTGGGTTAGGGTTGGGTTAGGGTTAGGGTTAGGGTTGGGTTAGGGTTAGGGTTGGTGTTAGGGTTAGGGTTAGGGTTAAGGATAGAGTTGGGTTAGGGTTAGGGTTAGTGTTGGATTAGAGTTGGGTTGGTGTTAGGGTTAGGGTTAGGGTTGGGTTAGAGTTGGGGTTGAGTTATGGTTGGGTTAGGGTTGGTTTGGTGTTAAGGTTAGGGTTGGGTTAGGGTTAGAGTTGGGGTTGGGTTATGGTTGGGTTAGGTTTAGGGTTGGGTTAGGGTTAAGGATAGAGTTGGGTTAGGGTTAGGTTAGTGATGGGTTGGGTTAGGATTGGGTTAGGATTGGGTTAGAGTTGGTTTAGGGTTAGGTTAGTGTTGGGTTGGGATAGGGTTAAGGATAGAGTTGGGTTAGGGTTGGGTTGGGTTAGGGTTAAGGATAGAGTTGGGTTAGGGTTAGGTTAGTGTTGGGTTGGGATAGGGTTAAGGATAGAGTTGGGTTAGGGTTGGGTTGGGTTAGGGTTAAGGATAGAGTTGGGTTAGGGTTAGGTTAGTGTTGGGTTGGGTTGGGTTGAAGCTAGCATGTGGATGGACTTGAGAATAAGGTTTGAGGATATATAGTTAATTCTCTGACTGTATTGACCCACTTGAACCCCATTTCTAGTCCTGTAAACAGAAACAGAACAACATACATGGAAATGAGTTTAACACGTTTTAATATATTTTTAGTTTTAATCGTGTTAATTTGTATCTCTCTCTGTATGGCAGATTCTCAGTAGGTTTCCATGGTTCATTAACCTAACAGCCTGACAGGCCTACACAGAGAGAGAGAGAAAGAGAGAGAGAGAGAGAGATGGATTCTTTAACCAGTTTGGCTCATTGGACAGGTCAGAGTCTATGTTTGTGAGAGATAGGGGAGTGTGGAGACGGAGAGAGGAGCGAAGAGAGAGAGGGAGATACTACAGACATTATCACAACCTACCACTAGAGGAAGACAAATAAACAGTTTTGTTAGTTTGTCATTCTTACATTCATGGTCCCAAAACAATCCCATCATTGTGGCAGAGAGAGAGAGAGAGAGAAGACTGGATAACACTCAGTCATCCTTTTTATGTCTCTATTAGGTTAGGTCAGGGTGTGATGTAGGCATTCTATGTTTTGTTTTCTGTGTTTCCTTATTTCTATGTTTTGGCCGGGTATGGTTCTCAATCAGGGACAGCTGTCTATCTTTGTCTCTGATTGGGAACCATACTTAGCTAGCCCTTTCCCTCCTTTCAGTGTGGGAAGTTAACTTTGTTAGTGGCTCTTTGCCCTGTAAGCTTCACGGTTGTTTTTCATTTGTTGTTTTGTTGGCGACATTTGTACGACAAATGTACGCTCACCACGCTGCACCTTAGACTTCTTCCAGCATCGGTCGTGACAAGTATGTAAGGAATAGGGTGTTATAGAGCTCTGGTCAAAAGTAGTGTACTATGTAGGGAATAGGGTGTTATAGAGCTCTGGTCTAAAGTAGTGTACTATGTAGGGAATAGGGTGTTATAGAGCTCTGGTCAAAAGTAGTGTACTACAGTATGTAGGGAATAGGGTGTTATAGAGCTCTGGTCAAAAGTAGTGTACTACAGTATGTAAGGAATAGGGTGTTATAGAGCTCTGGTCTAAAGTAGTGTACTACAGTATGTAGGGAATAGGGTGTTATAGAGCTCTGGTCTAAAGTAGTGTACTACAGTATGTAAGGAATAGGGTGTTATAGAGCTCTGGTCAAAAGTAGTGTACTACAGTATGTAGGGAATAGGGTGTTATAGAGCTCTGGTCAAAAGTAGTGTACTACAGTATGTAGGGAATAGGGTGTTATAGAGCTCTGGTCAAAAGTAGTGTACTACAGTATGTAGGGAATAGGGTGTTATAGAGCTCTGGTCAAAAGTAGTGTACTACAGTATGTAGGGAATAGGGTGTTATAGAGCTCTGGTCAAAAGTAGTGTACTACAGTATGTAGGGAATAGGGTGTTATAGAGCTCTGGTCAAAAGTAGTGTACTACAGTATGTAGGGAATAGGGTGTTATAGAGCTCTGGTCAAAAGTAGTGTACTACAGTATGTAGGGAATAGGGTGTTATAGAGCTCTGGTCAAAAGTAGTGTACTACAGTATGTAGGGAATAGGGTGTTATAGAGCTCTGGTCAAAAGTAGTGCTCTATGTAGGGAATAGGGTGCCATAGAGCTCCTTTCAAATTAGTGCACTATGTAGGGAATAGGGTGTTATAGAGCTCTGTTCAAAGTAGTGCACTATATAGGGAATAGGGTGCCACTTGGGACAGAGCCTCAGACTTGAATCACTGGTCCTGGAGACGGCTAGTTGTTCATACGGTGTTGTTTTTAATGATTAACCTTGAAATGTAGTGGACTGAATCAGGGTAACACAGTGTTTGTTTTTAATGATTAACCTTGAAATGCAGTGGCCTGAATCAGGGTCACAGTGTTTGTTGTTAGTAATGCAGTGGACTGAATCAGGGTCACAGTGTTTGTTGGTAGTAATGCAGTGGACTGAATCAGGGTCACAGTGTTTGTTGGTAGTAATGCAGTGGCCTGAATCAGGGTCACAGTGTTTGTTGGTAGTAATGCAGTGGACTGAATCAGGGTCACAGTGTTTGTTGGTAGAAATGCAGTGGACTGAATCAGGGACACACAGTGTTTGTTGGTAGTAATGCAGTGGCCTGAATCAGGGTCACAGTGTTTGTTGGTAGTAATGCAGTGGCCTGAATCAGGGTCACAGTGTTTGTTGGTAGAAATGCAGTGGACTGAATCAGGGACACACAGTGTTTGTTGGTAGTAATGCAGTGGCCTGAATCAGGGTCACAGTGTTTGTTGGTAGAAATGCAGTGGACTGAATCAGGGACACACAGTGTTTGTTGGTAGTAATGCAGTGGCCTGAATCAGGGACACACAGTGTTTGTTGGTAGTAATGCAGTGGCCTGAATCAGGGTCACAGTGTTTGTTGGTAGAAATGCAGTGGACTGAATCAGGGTCACAGTGTTTGTTGGTAGTAATGCAGTGGCCTGAATCAGGGTCACAGTGTTTGTTGGTAGTAATGCAGTGGCCTGAATCAGGGTCACAGTGTTTGTTGGTAGTAATGCATTGGCCTGAATCAGGGTCACAGTGTTTGTTGGTAGTAATGCAGTGGCCTGAATCAGGGTCACAGTGTTTGTTGGTAGAAATGCAGTGGACTGAATCAGGGTCACAGTGTTTGTTGGTAGTAATGCAGTGGCCTGAATCAGGGTCACAGTGTTTGTTGGTAGAAATGTAGTGGACTGAATCAGGGTCACAGTGTTTGTTGGTAGTAATGCAGTGGCCTGAATCAGGGTCACAGTGTTTGTTGGTAGAAATGCAGTGGACTGAATCAGGGTCACAGTGTTTGTTGGTAGAAATGCAGTGGACTGAATCAGGGTCACAGTGTTTGTTGGTAGAAATGCAGTGGACTGAATCAGGGTCACAGTGTTTGTTGGTAGTAATGCAGTGGACTGAATCAGGGTCACAGTGTTTGTTGGTAGTAATGAATTGGACTGAATCAGGGTCACAGTGTTTGTTGGTAGTAATGCAGTGGACTGAATCAGGGTCACAGTGTTTGTTGGTAGTAATGCAGTGGACTGAATCAGGGTCACAGTGTTTGTTGGTAGTAATGTAGTGGACTGAATCAGGGTCACAGTGTTTGTTGGAAGTCTTAAACACATCTACTTTGAGACAAAGGTATCCACCTCACACACATGGTTATGGGCTTAAAAACAAGAAGACACCTGTACCATGTCAGATATGGAGTTGAAATGTGTACTATATTGGTTTTTCATCCCAATATGACACTTTATATACATCACAGTTGACTGAACTATAACAACACCATTTGGCAGAGAAACACCGGATTTTCAGCCATTTTTTTATTTATTATGTTAATTAATTATGAAATTATTAAAATGATGAATAACATTAGGTATTAGGTACTAGGTAATCTGACTGCAGGAAAGGACTCCAGGTAATAATGATAAAATATGAATAACATTCCACCATGAGGTCACTAGGTAATCTGACTGCAGGAAAGGACTCCAGGTAATAATGATACAATATGAATAACATTCCACCATGAGGTCACTAGGTAATCTGACTGCAGGAAAGGACTCCAGGTAATAATGATACAATATGAATAACATTCCACCATGAGGTCACTAGGTAATCTGACTGCAGGAAAGGACTCCAGGTAATAATGATACAATATGAATAACATTCCACCATGAGGTCACCATGTAATCTGACTGCAGGAAAGGACTCCAGGTAATAATGATACAATATGAATAACATTCCACCATGAGGTCACCAGGTAATCTGACTGCAGGAAAGGACTCCAGGTAATAATGATACAATATGAATAACATTCCACCATGAGGTCACTAGGTAATCTGACTACAGGAAAGGACTCCAGGTAATAATGATACAATATGAATAACATTCCACCATGAGGTCACTAGGTAATCTGACTGCAGGAAAGGACTCCAGGTAATAATGATACAATATGAATAACATTCCACCATGAGGTCACTAGGTAATCTGACTGCAGGAAAGGACTCCAGGTAATAATGATAAAATATGAATAACATTCCACCATGAGGTCACTAGGTAATCTGACTGCAGGAAAGGACTCCAGGTAATAATGATAAAATATGAATAACATTCCACCATGAGGTCACTAGGTCATCTGACTGCAGGAAAGGACTCCAGGTAATAATGATACAATATGAATAACATTCCACCATGAGGTCACCAGGTAATCTGACTACAGAAAAGTGGTAGCTACACAGAGATGTTATTGGAAACCCCTGGCTTTTCTGGTAAACAGGATAAACTGGTTAAACTGGTTTTCTGATGATGCTGACATGGGGTCAATGCCACTAAACTTTAACAGAACTGATGGTGTCTTAAGTTAATCAGAAACAAAGATGACAAAGTTTCCTGACATTGGGGAGGTGAATAAACCGTTCCCAAGGTTTCTGTCTCAACACAAAGGAACACCTCACTGACTTGACATGTTCTGGTTTTGAATTCAGGCTGCAAGGTAAGGATCCTACCAGGCATTATTCATGTATGATGTTGGTAGACTGTTGGGATAGTAGTAAGGATCCTACCAGGGATTATTCATGTAGGATGTTGGTAGAATGTTGATGTTGGGATAGTAGTAAGGATCCTACCAGGGATTATTCATGTATGATGTTGGTAGAATGTTGATGTAGGGATAGTAGTAAGGATCCTACCACGGATTATTCATGTATGATGTTGGTAGAATGTTGAAGTTGGGATAGTAGTAAGGATCCTACCAGGGATTATTCATGTAGGATGTTGGTAGAATGTTGAAGTTGGGATAGTAGTAAGGATCCTACCAGGGATTATTCATGTAGGATGTTGGTAGAATGTTGAAGTTGGGATAGTAGTAAGGATCCTACCAGGGATTATTCATGTAGGATGTTGGTAGAATGTTGAAGTTGGGATAGTAGTAAGGATCCTACCAGGTATTATTCATGTAGGATGTTGGTAGAATGTTGACATTGGGATAGTAGTCAGAGACCGGAGTGAAAATTACTAAAGTACAAGCGTCCCGTCAATTAGGAAACTTTGTTTATTTTTGTGTGTTTATTTGTACCCAGTGGTGTAAAGTACTTAATTAAAATGTAAGTAGTGTTTTGGGGTATCTGTACTTTACTTTACTATTTATATTTTTGACAACTTTTAATTTTACTCCACTACATTCCTAAAGAAAATAATGTACTTTTTACTCCGTACATTTTCCCTGACACACAAAAGTACTGGTTACATTTAGAATGCTCAAGCAGGACAGAATTATTGCACCTATCAATATAAAGCCTCCCTACTGCCTCTGATCTGGCGGACTCACGAAACAAAACTACTGTGTTTCTAAATGATGTCTGAGTGCCCCTGTCTGTCCGTAATTACAAATAATATGAAAATCGTACCATCTGGTTGGCTTAATATAAGGAATTTGATAAATAGCATTTACTTTTACTCAACTTTTTATACCACTGTACTTAAGTACATTTAATGCCAGATACTTTTACTCAAGTAGTATTTTACTGAGTAACTTTCACTTTTAATCGAGTCATTTTCTGTTAAGGTACTTTTAAGTATGACAATTGAGTACTTATTCCACCACTGTCTTTACCTTCCTGTAGTTGGGAAGGATTCTGAATGGAGGAATGGTCTAAGATCCCAATGTGTTTTCCAACTCATAAAACACTTCAGAAAAAGGCTCAGTGCTGTTATCCTCGCAAGGGAGGTGCTGAAAGGTTTGAAAGCAGGGTGTCAATTTTTACCCCTGCCTTTTTGAGAAAAAAAGTATGATTTGGTAAACAAAATCTCTTTCTCTGAGAAATTGTATTAGTATAAAATAATTTCATTTCCCTTTTGTTTAGCATATCATATAGAACCTGGATCCATCATTTATTTATTATTATCATTTGTTAAACCTTTATTTAAATAGGCAAGTCAGTTAAGAACAAATTCTTATTTACAATGACGGCCTACACCGGCCAAACCCAGACAATGTTGGGCCAATTGTGCCCCACGCTATTGGACTCCTAATCACAGCCAGTTGTGATACAACCTGGATTCAAACCAGGGTGTCTGTAGTGACCCTTCTAACACTAAGATGCAGTGCCTTAGACCACTGCGCCACTCGGGATGATAATGATTCTACATTTTATAGTATGCCGTGGCCTTTACTGGCCAAAGGTTAAACTGCTGTTATGTTTCTGATCTACTATGGTGTTGAGTCACTAGACTTTGACCAGATATTATTACATCCAAAGATCAACTGTACCTAGAACACAGATACAGAGACACTTGTCATCAGGAAGGTGCTCTCTCAACACAACGGAAAATATCTCAATGACTTGACATGTTCTGGTTGTGAATTCAGGCTACAAGGTAAGAATCTTCCCAGGGATTATTGTAAAGTGTGTAGGGAAATTAAATGTATGGTGTTATTTTAGCATAGTGAATGACAGTAAAACACTCAGATCTAACAGTCCATTTCACCTGGGACAGCTACGTGACAGTTCAATCATACAAAATGGTGCTAACTGGGCGTAGGCAAGTCAATTTCAATAACATATTGTTCATATATCGTATTATACGATTCGTATATCGTGGTTATTTTACAATTTGTCAAAATGTTAATGTATCATAGTTGTAAATCATCTTTCAGAATATCAGAACATTTGTTGTTTTCTAAATGACAATGAGCTCCTGCTTCCTGTGTAATTTGGTATGAAATCACTGAACAGACTTTACATTGTTATTATGAACTGAATTCAGTAACAGCAGAATAATATCATACCTGTTGAACAAAGCTACACACTAGAATGAGAGGAATTATTAAAAGAGAAAGTGAGACATTATTATTATTAATGTTATATTATTATTACTACTATTGTTATTATTCATATTTTTATTATTCATATTATTAGTATTATTATTATTAGTTCCACCACATGGAGAAAAGGTGAAAACTATCAGTCACAACTACATGTTGATGTGATGCATTAAATCACCTGACTGTTTGGATTTATCTGTTAGTAAATGTTTTATTTCTAAGAGATGATTCATAAAATTGAACAATTGACCTTCAATAATTAGTTGTCACTGTGTTTACCACAACCAACATGTTGGGTCTCTGTTTAGTTGTCACTGTGTTAACCACAACCAACATGTTGGATCTCTGTTTAGTTGTCACTGTTTTAACCACAACCAACATGCTGGATCTCTGTTTAGTTGTCACTGTGTTAACCACAACCAACATGTTGGATCTCTGTTTAGTTGTCACCGTGTTAACCACAACCAACATGCTGGATCTCTGTTTAGTTGTCACTGTGTTAACCACAACCAACATGTTGGATCTCTGTTTAGTTGTCACTGTGTTAACCACAACCAACATGTTGGATCTCTGTTTAGTTGTCACTGTGTTAACCACAACCAACATGTTGGATCTCTGTTTAGTTGTCACTGTGTTAACCACAACCAACATGCTGGATCTCTGTTTAGTTGTCACTGTGTTAACCACAACCAACATGCTGGATCTCTGTTTAGTTGTCACTGTGTTAACCAACATGCTGGATCTCTGTTTAGTTGTCACTGTGTTAACCTCAACCAACATGTTGGATCTCTGTTTAGTTGTCACTGTGTTAACCACAACCAACATGCTGGATCTCTGTTTAGTTGTCACTGTGTTAACCACAACCAACATGCTGGATCTCTGTTTAGTTGTCACTGTGTTAACCACAACCAACATGTTGGATCTCTGTTTAGTTGTCACTGTGTTAACCTCAACCAACATGTTGGATCTGTGTTTAGTTGTCACTGTGTTAACCACAACCAACATGTTGGATCTCTGTTTAGTTGTCACTGTGTTAACCTCAACCAACATGTTGGATCTCTGTTTAGTTGTCACTGTGTTAACCACAACCAACATGTTGGATCTCTGTTTAGTTGTCACTGTGTTAACCACAACCAACATGTTGGATCTCTGTTTAGTTATCACTGTGTTAACCACAACCAACATGCTGGATCTGTGTTTAGTTGTCACTGTGTTAACCACAACCAACATGCTGGATCTCTGTTTAGTTGTCACTGTGTTAACCACAACCAACATGCTGGATCTCTGTTTAGTTGTCACTGTGTTAACCACAACCAACATGTTGGATCTCTGTTTAGTTGTCACTGTGTTAACCACAACCAACATGTTGGATCTCTGTTTAGTTGTCACTGTGTTAACCACTACATGTTGGATCTCTGTTTAGTTGTCACTGTGTTAACCACTACATGTTGGATCTCTGTTTAGTTGTCACTGTGTTAACCACAACCAACATGTTGGATCTCTGTTTAGTTGTCACTGTGTTAACCACAACCAACATGTTGGATCTCTGTTTAGTTGTCACTGTGTTAACCACAACCAACATGTTGGATCTCTGTTTAGTTGTCACTGTGTTAACCACAACCAACATGTTGGATCTCTGTTTAGTTGTCACTGTGTTAACCACTACATGTTGGATCTCTGTTTAGTTGTCACTGTGTTAACCACAACCAACATGTTGGATCTCTGTTTAGTTGTCACTGTGTTAACCAACATGTTGGATCTCTGTTTAGTTGTCACTGTGTTAACCACAACCAACATGCTGGATCTCTGTTTAGTTGTCACTGTGTTAACCACAACCAACATGTTGGATCTCTGTTTAGTTGTCACTGTGTTAACCACAACCAACATGCTGGATCTCTGTTTAGGGGTCCTGCCTCTAAAATGAGTCTCTCTGGGGAGAGAGAGGAGGGGGGTCCTGCCTCAAAAATGAGACTCTCTGGGGAACATGACACCAAAGCTAAGAGGTGAGATGACAATTTTTAAAATAATTATTAACAGTTTATTTCCAAAATGCATCACATTAGTTTTTTCATCAGAAATGGTTGCTTATGGGTACCTTCAATATTACTGTTCTCAGATTTTCAGTTAATAGATTTTAGATGGGTATATCTTTATTAAATTATTATTACTGTCCTCTTTTTTCAAGATGTGGCTGATTTAAACAGCCAGAATAAATTTTTGAAATAAGATGATTTATTTTTTTACGACATCTTGTTTCTAAATGGCTGCTGGGTAATTTGATATGCATCTAAATCTTCATTCGTTGACTTCGAATTGAGCGAATGCTGCGCAGGTTCACTGAGTTACAAACCAAATGGACAGGTCTAGCTCATTGATTTGTAGATCTGACTCAGTTGCTACCTCAGACTATGAGCCTAGCAGGTGTCGTGAATGAGTTATGTAGTACCCACAGAAGGCCACAGGGAGGAGCAAGAGAGCTATAGAGCCATACTGTTTTTTACCTTAAAACCCCTAAACCAAACAATCAATCAAATGTATTTATAAAGCCCTTTTTACATCAGCAGATGTCACAAAGTGCTCTACAGAAACTTTAACCCTTCATAATACCTATTTTGTCCTTAACCCTAATTCTAGGGTAGGGTAGCCTAGAACACTTTTATAAACTGTTTTAGTAATAATATTATGTTAGTAAATACAATTATAGTACTAAATAGCATTTTGATTATTTTGTTAATCAAAACCTGTCTAAGCATTTTGCTTTTATTGTTTTGTTATTTTATGATATTTATTATTGCAAGGCAGAACCCTTGATAAACAAGACACATTAGTTTTATTTTTCAAATGTGGTTTGAACTGGGTGACCTGGTAACCTCTATGTGAAAGTCCAGCAACTGGAATGGGATAGGAGGGGCATGTTTCAGATCTAAGGAATTATTGAGAAAAATACACTTTATTCTCAGCTCCCTCCCCAATGTCTGTAAGTGAATTAATACCTTTCAATTGCTAAATATTTCCAATAGATGGGAGCATAAGACCACGAAGCACCAGTTATAGGCTACTAGTAGCAATATGATTGACATAAAATAGCTTGCAACCACAGACTATATGTCCCATGATTTTCTAAAATGGTCACTCATTACTTTAGTTAGCTGTATATCTCGTATTAGGGCTGTGTTGCTTTTGGGAGAGCAAAATATAGTGATTATAGCAGGTATTGAACACCGGGTAAATAATCACTATTCAGAGCCTCAACCTCAATACACATTCATTATAAAAAACATCTTAATATCTGATATTGCGAGTAAACAACCTCGGAATATAAAAGACAAGAGTGCGTCTTCCAGCCCAACAATAAATTACATAATTCAACCCTCCCGGTTAATAAATTTACCTCAACATGTCCTTCACTTTCAGATAAAAACAGGTAATAATAAACATGAATCATCATTATATTACTTCACAGTAATCTGTTAAATGCTTTTTCAGTCCTTCCTCTTGCGTTAGCAATGTTGGAAAGTGATAGAAAGAAGCACACAGTAGTTTTCCTGTGAGGGGGAGTGGTGGTGTATCCAGGGAGAAAACTAAACTAATCTTCTGAAATGTCATTTGTGGTCTTATGCTGCCATCTATTGGAATTATGTAGCAACTGCAGTAGTACTGAATAATGTGTAATTCCTTACTAAAGTAGTAATTACTCAGAATTGTAAAATATACAATATTTTAGATAATTTTATTACTTACAACCATAAAATAACCACTTATAGCATAACAAACAATTAAACTGACATAAACCAAAAATACCATACGTTTCGTTTATTTAGTTAATTACCAAATTGAGCCGATCGGTCACATTTTAGAGTGAGGCAGATATGTCCATTTTGCAAAAAAAACATGATTTTTGTCTCTCTGAAATTAAACCATCAAGTGATAGATTTTAAACAAATCCCTGTCTGTGAGAGGTGTAATGTTTGTCTCTGTTGTGTTGAAGCCCAATCAAGCAGGAGAGACCAGCCTCCCCTGTTCCCAGCTGTGTGTCCATGAAGAGTGACAAGTCTATGATGGAACCTATGAACTTTAGAGAGGGAGACTTTTCTACTGAACAAAGGTAAGAAGAACTCATGGGTCATGGTCAGTGAGTTAAACAACACTGTCTCTAGTCATTTCTCCTGTCCCATTTTCCCATTTATTTTGTTGTTTTCATAATCCATAAGGTCATTATTTTGTCCATTTTCATAGTCCTAAAACAATATTAAACAAACATAACATTCCCTCCCTGTGTATGTGTGTGTGTGTGTGTGTGTGTGTGTGTGTGTGTGTGTGTGTGTGTGTGTGTGTGTGTGTGTGTGTGTGTGTGTGTGTGTGTGTGTGTGTGTGTGTGTGTGTGTGTACTCCCTGGATGAGGAAATGTAATCTCTATCCTGAATGCCTAATCACTTTTACCCCTACCTACACGTATATATTACCTCAACTACCTGGTACCCTGCACATTGACTCAGTACTGGTTCTCCTTATAGTCTCATTATTACCTCAACTACCTGGTACCCCTGCACATTGACTCAGTACTGGTTCTCCTTATAGTCTCATTATTACCTCAACTACCTGGTACCCCTGCACATTGACTCAGTACTGGTTCTCCTTATAGCTTCATTATTACCTCAACTACCTGGTACCCCTGCACATTGACTCAGTACTGGTTCTCCTTATAGTCTCATTATTACCTCAACTACCTGGTACCCTTGCACATTGACTCAGTACTGGTACTCCTTATAGTCTCATTATTACCTCAACTACCTGGTACCCTTGCACATTGACTCAGTACTGGTACTCCTTATAGCCTCATTATTACCTCAACTACCTGGTACCCTGCACATTGACTCAGTACTTATACTCCTTATAGCCTCATTATTGTGTGTTTTTTTTTTTCAAGGTACAAGGACAATGTAGCACATCCAGTGAACAGGTCAGGGTTCCACAACCTCAGGAAGACCAGCAGAAACTGGATCAGCAGCACGAGACGGTATCACGTCCGGTGGATCATGTATCAATACTGATAGGATGGAAAGAAAGGGAGCGCTGCTCTCAGATCAGTTTTATACATTCAAATCTTTCCTTAATTAGAAACATCATTTGACTTGTTTTGGCGAACTTTACCGGTACTATTAGGATGTATTGGTCTGCATGTTTTGATGAACTTTACCGGTACTATTAGGATGTATTGGTCTGCATGTTTTGATGAACTTTACCGGTACTATTAGGATGTATTGGTCTGCATGTTTTGACGAACTTTACCGGTACTATTAGGATGTATTGGTCTGCATGTTTTGACCAACTTTACCGGTACTATTAGGATGTATTGGTCTGCATGTTTTGACGAACTTTACCGGTACTATTAGGATGTATTGGTCTGCATGTTTCGACAAACTTTACCGGTACTATTAGGATGTATTGGTCTGCATGTTTTGATGAACTTTACCGGTACTATTAGGATGTATTGGTCTGCATGTTTTGACGAACTTTACCGGTACTATTAGGATGTATTGGTCTGCATGTTTTGATGAACTTTACCGGTACTATTAGGATGTATTGGTCTGCATGTTTTGACGAACTTTACCGGTACTATTAGGATGTATTGGTCTGCATGTTTTGACGAACTTTACCGGTACTATTAGGATGTATTGGTCTGCATGTTTTGACGAACTTTACCGGTACTATTAGGATGTATTGGTCTGCATGTTTTGACAAACTTTACCGGTACTATTAGGATCTATTGGTCTGCATGTTTTGACGAACTTTACCGGTACTATTAGGATGTATTGGTCTGCATGTTTTGACGAACTTTACCGGTACTATTAGGATGTATTGGTCTGCATGTTTTGATGAACTTTACCGGTACTATTAGGATGTATTGGTCTGCATGTTTTGATGAACTTTACCGGTACTATTAGGATGTATTGGTCTGCATGTTTTGATGAACTTTACCGGTACTATTAGGATGTATTGGTCTGCATGTTTTGATGACCTTTACCGGTACTATTAGGATGTATTGGTCTGCATGTTTTGACAAACTTTACCGGTACTATTAGGATGTATTGGTCTGCATGTTTTGATGAACTTTACCGGTACTATTAGGATGTATTGGTCTGCATGTTTTGATGAACTTTACCGGTACTATTAGGATGTATTGGTCTGCATGTTTCAACGAACTTTATCGGTACTATTAGGATATATTGGTCTGCATGTTTTGACAAACTTTACCGGTACTATTAGGATGTATTGGTCTGCATGTTTTGACAAACTTTACCGGTACTATTAGGATGTATTGGTCTGCATGTTTTGACAAACTTTACCGGTACTATTAGGATGTATTGGTCTGCATGTTTTGATGAACTTTACCGGTACTATTAGGATGTATTGGTCTGCATGTTTCAACGAACTTTACCGGTACTATTAGGATGTATTGGTCTGCATGTTTTGATGAACTTTACCGGTACTATTAGGATGTATTGGTCTGCATGTTTTGATGAACTTTACCGGTACTATTAGGATGTATTGGTCTGCATGTTTCAACGAACTTTACCGGTACTATTAGGATGTATTGGTCTGCATGTTTTGACGAACTTTACCGGTACTATTAGGATGTATTGGTCTGCATGTTTTGACGAACTTTACCGGTACTATTAGGATGTATTGGTCTGCATGTTTTGACGAACTTTACCGGTACTATTAGGATGTATTGGTCTGCATGTTTTGACGAACTTTACCGGTACTATTAGGATGTATTGGTCTGCATGTTTTGATGAACTTTACCGGTACTATTAGGATGTATTGGTCTGCATGTTTCAACGAACTTTACCGGTATTATTAGGATGTATTGGTCTGCATGTTTTGACGAACTTTACCGGTATGATTAGGATGTATTGGTCTGCATGTTTTGACGAACGTTACCGGTACTATTAGGATGTATTGGTCTGCATGTTTTGACAAACTTTACCGGTACTATTAGGATGTATTGGTCTGCATGTTTTGACGAACTTTACCGGTACTATTAGGATGTATTGGTCTGCATGTTTTGACGAACTTTACCGGTACTATTAGGATGTATTGGTCTGCATGTTTCAACGAACTTTACCGGTACTATTAGGATGTATTGGTCTGCATGTTTTGACGAACTTTACCGGTACTATTAGGATGTATTGGTCTGCATGTTTTGACCAACTTTACCGGTACTATTAGGATGTATTGGTCTGCATGTTTTGACGAACTTTACCGGTACTATTAGGATGTATTGGTCTGCATGTTTTGACGAACTTTACCGGTACTATTAGGATGTATTGGTCTGCATGTTTCAACGAACTTTACCGGTACTATTAGGATGTATTGGTCTGCATGTTTTGACGAACTTTACCGGTACTATTAGGATGTATTGGTCTGCATGTTTTGATGAACTTTACCGGTACTATTAGGATGTATTGGTCTGCATGTTTCAACGAACTTTACCGGTATTATTAGGATGTATTGGTCTGCATGTTTTGACGAACTTTACCGGTATTATTAGGATGTATTGGTCTGCATGTTTTGACGAACTTTACCGGTACTATTAGGATGTATTGGTCTGCATGTTTTGACAAACTTTACCGGTACTATTAGGATGTATTGGTCTGCATGTTTTGACGAACTTTACCGGTACTATTAGGATGTATTGGTCTGCATGTTTTGACGAACTTTACCGGTACTATTAGGATGTATTGGTCTGCATGTTTTGATGAACTTTACCGGTACTATTAAGATGTATTGGTCTGCATGTTTTGACGAACTTTACCGGTACTATTAGGATGTATTGGTCTGCATGTTTTGACGAACTTTACCGGTACTATTAGGATGTATTGGTCTGCATGTTTCGACGAACTTTACCGGTACTATTAGGATGTATTGGTCTGCATGTTTTGACGAACTTTACCGGTACTATTAGGATGTATTGGTCTGCATGTTTTGATGAACTTTACCGGTACAATTAGGATGTATTGGTCTGCATGTTTCGACGAACTTTACCGGTACTATTAGGATGTATTGGTCTGCATGTTTTGATGAACTTTACCGGTACTATTAGGATGTATTGGTCTGCATGTTTTGACGAACTTTACCGGTCCTATTAGGATGTATTGGTCTGCATGTTTTGACGAACTTTACCGGTACTATTAGGATGTATTGGTCTGCATGTTTTGACGAACTTTACCGGTACTATTAGGATTTATTGGTCTGCATGTGTTGACGAACTTTACCGGTACTATTAGGATGTATTGGTCTGCATGTTTTGACGAACTTTACCGGTACTATTAGGATGTATTGGTCTGCATGTTTTGAGTAACTTTACCGGTACTATTAGGATGTATTGGTCTGCATGTTTTGATGAACTTTACCGTTACTATTAGGATGTATTGGTCTGCATGTTTTGAACGCCATTGAGCCAGTGGATTACTGAACAGAACGCGCCAACAAAACAGAGTTTTGGGGATTTAAGAGGGACTTTATCGAGCAAAACAACCATTTATTGTGTTCCTGGCACCCCTTGGATTGCCAACATAGGAAGATCTTCAAAGGTAAGTCATTTATTTTTATCACTATTTTTGAGTTTTATGATACTTGTGCAGGTTATACATTTATGCTAATGCAGAAAGCTGGTGAGGCGCTGTCCTCAGACGATCAAATGCTATGCTTTTGCCGTAAAGCCTATTGTAAATCACACAAAGCGGTTCGATTACCAAGATTCTAAGCTAAAAAATCATGTATGACACTTGTAGTTTCATAAATGTTTAATATTAAGAATTTTGTGTTTTGAATTTGGCGCTCTGCAATTTCACCGGATGTTGTCGAGGTGGTTCGCTAGCGTCCCACCTAGCCTTAAGAAGTTATTAACTTCATACGGCTAGGGGGAAGTATCCTGAATTTCGGAGAGACTGGCGTGCCCAAAGTAAACTGCCTGTTACTCAGGCCCAGAAGCTAGGATATGCATATAATTGGTAGATAAAACTGTTAAAATAATGTCTGTGAGTATAACAGAACTGATATGGCAGGTGAAAACCTGAGGAAAATCCATCCAGGAAATGGGATTTTTTGATGTGTCAATGTTTTCCATTGACTTGTTATTGAAAATAGTGGGATTTAGCTCCCAGATTGCAGTTCATATGGCTTCCACTAGATGTCAACAGCCTTTATACATGGTTTCAGGCTTGTTTTTTGAAAAAACATAAAAAAATAAGAAGTTTTAGGAAGTGGACATTTTCACTGTCACTAGAGGTTTACGCACATGACCTTGTGCGCACTCTCTGTTCTTTTTAAATTCTATTGAATACGCTGTTGTCCGGTTGAAATATGATCCATTATATAGATATTTGACAACCTAAGGATTAACATTATAATTATTTCACAATACTGATGACGGATCAGCACCTAGAGGAATATTACCACCTATGGCTGCAAATATTGAGGCGCCTTATTCTAATGCTTAACCAATAAAAATGCACTAAATCACATTAGGCTACACATCATAAAATATATTGAGACAAATTACAGACAGTAGCCTACAAGTAGCAAAACATAACTCAATTGATTGATTGAACATAAAACGTGGCTCACATCAACACCATTATCCCAGAAACGCAAGATACACTCCAATTTTCACACCGCCCTAACAGATCCACAGATGATGCAATCTCTATTGCACTCCACACTGCCCTTTCCCACCTGGACTAAAGGAACACCTATGTGAGAATGCTGTTCACTGACTACAGATCAGCGTTCAACACCATAGTGCCCTCAAAGCTCATCAATAAGCTATGGACCCTGGGACTAAACACCTCCCTCTGCAACTGGATCCTAGACTTCCTGACAGGCCGCCCCTAGGTGGTAAGGGTAGGTAACAACACATCTGCCATGCTGATCCTCAACACAGGGGACCCTCAGGGGTGCGTGCTCAGTCCCCTCCTGTACTCCCTGTTCACTCATGACTGCACGCCCAGGCACGACTCCAACACCATCATTAAGTTTGAAGATGACACAACGATGAGACAGCCTATAGGGAGGAGGTCAGAGACCTGGCCGGGGGGTGCCAGAATAACAACCTATCCCTCAACATAATCAAGACTAAGGAGATCATTGTGGACTACAGGAAAAAGAGGACCGAGCAATCCCCCATTCTCATCGACGGGGCTGAAGTGGAGCAGGTTGAGAGCTTCAAGTTCCTTGGCATCCACATCACCAACAAACTAACATGGTCCAAACACACCAAGACAGTTGGGAAGAGGGAACGACAAAACCTATTCCCCCACAGGAGACTGAAAAGATTTGGCATGTGTCCTCAGATCCTCAAAAGGTTCTACAGCTGCACCATCGAGAGCATCCTGACTGGTTGCATCACTGCCTGGTATGGCAGCAGCTCGGCCTCCGACTGCAAGGCACTACAGAGGGTAATGCGTACAGTTCAGTACATCACTGGGGCCCAAGCTTCCTGCCATCCAGGACCTCTATGCCAGGCGGTGTCAGAGGAAGGCCCTAAAAATTGTCAAAGACTCCAGCCACCCTAGTCATAGACTGTTCTCTCTGCTATTGCACGGCAAGCAGTACTGGAGTGCCAAGTCTAGGTCCAAGAGGCTTCTAAACAGCTTCTACCCCCAAGCCATAAGACTCCTGACTGAACATCTAATCAAATGGCTACTCAGACTATTTGCATTGCCCCCCCTCCCCCATTTTACACCACTGCTACTCGCTGTTGTTATCATCTAATCACTTTACTAACTGTACCTACATGTACATATTACCTCAACTAACCGGTGCCCCCACACATAGACTCTGTACCGGTACCTACCTGTATATAGTCTCCACATTGACTCTGTACCGGTACCCACCTGTATATAGCCTCCACATTGACTCTGTACCGGTACCCCCTGTATGTAGCCTCCACACTGACTCTGTACCGGTACCCACCTGTATATAGTCTCCACATTGACTCTCTACTGGTACCCCTGTATATAGCCTCCACATTGACTCTGTACCGGTACCCCCTGTATGTAGTCTCCACATTGACTCTGTACCGGTACCCACCTGTATATAGTCTCCACATTGACTCTGTACCGGTACCCACCAGTATATAGCCTCCACATTTACTCTGTACCGGTCCCCCCTGTATATAGCCTCCAAACTGACTATGTACCGGTACCCGCCTGGATATAGTCTCACTATTGTTATTTTACTGCTGCTCTTTAATTATTTGTTCCTTTTATTTCTTATTCTTAATCGTATTTTTTATTTACCTGCATTGTTTTATGGGCTCGTAAGTAAGCATTTCACTGTAAGGTCTACACCTGTTGTATTCGGCGCATGTGACTAATACAATTAGATTTTATTTGATTGAATTATTGCCTAATATAATGGAATGCATATTTTTTTGACTAATTCTGATCGTTGTTACAAGCAGAATTTTGACAATATTACCGTTATATCAACACACTCTTCACACCCGTTTAACAACTATAAATATCTTTGGTATAGTAGCATCAAGTCCCTTGCCAATAATGTTGCCTACAACGTTGCATACAATGTTCATATTCATCGAACACATATTACGCCCTAGATGCCTTCAATTACACAATTTATAGCCATGCCCAATTTAGGATTATCTTTTAACAACGTGATGTTGTGCTCCAAAGGGAGAACTTGAAATAACATGATGTAGATAATTAAATAATCAAAAGATAAACGTGTTTATTATACACTCTTAGAAAATAAGGTTCCTTATAGAACCAAAAAGGCTTCTATCACTTCCTTAATATATGGAACCACTAAAAGTTATATATATATTTGGGTTCAGTGAAGAAGAACCTCTAGAGTTCTGATCAACAAAAGGTTAATGTTTTGAGGATGTGAACCCAGCAGCCCTCCAGTGGTCAGATCAATTCCTCCCGTTTTTTCCAGCGCCCAGCCCGGGATTCAAACCAGCCACCTTTCAACCTTTCCTTATCCGCTGGGCGAAAACCTGAGTTAATCTTCAGAAATAAGCATAAGAGTTAATCTGCCAAAATGAAGACAAAATGCTTGGTATCATGGTATCGCTTGTTATACATAATTATTATACATAAATCATTGCCAAAAGCACAAGACATACTGTTGCATGTAGGTTTATATTATTAATGGTATGATTATATAGAAATATAAAACATTATTTTTAACTACTACAAAGCAATTACATGTGGCTCAGGAACCACTGACTCGCTGCATTATTCTATAGTCTTATCAAGACACCTGCTGTTAACTCTTAACTACTTAGGACAGCTCACGAGGTGTCCTAAATATCTGCCGACTAGGTGGGACTAGAGACTTCATGCATAGCTTTAATTTATACCCATAAGTGTAAAATGTCTATATTCTCAGCACCTATACGACCAATTTTCTACTCTGAGACACTTTGGCGATATGGGCCCAGATCTCAAAACATTGTTATAAAAAACTTAGAATGTTTGTTTTTACATAATAATAAAACATTAATATTACTAATGTAACCCGCTGTAAAGACTGGGTTTAGTTGATTGTGTTGCACTGCTCATGTCCGCGTTCTGGAACTGTCCGCGTCTCCGTACAGAACTGTCCGTGTCCCCGTACAGAACTATCCTCGTCCACGTACGGTGTGGCGCCAAGCAGATTGTCCGGTTACGCGCAGTGGGCTGAGGTGATCTTGGGGAATAACGACGGAGTTCACTACAGTGTTGAGACACCGAAGTTCAGTGTTCAATTAGCTTTTTTCTTTACGGTCAGGGACGGTATGAGTGTAGCCAGATCCTTTTCACTCTTGAAAGAGATTTGCGTCTGTTCAAATCTGGCATCAGGACAAAATGTGATTCAGAGTGCCCGAATATATTTAAAGTATTTTAATTAAACTCAAACTTATAAATGGTAAATGCAATTTTCGTATATACGGGTTCACTGTATCACCACGCAGGGTAAAGCAGAGAACTGACTGAAATAGTACAGACATCTTCTTTTATACTGTGTCAATGGTATTTCCAACTTCAGAGTTGGCCTTTCACAGTAGAGGCTTAGCGTGGTTTAGACTTACTAGCCTATCGGTGGTGTCCAGACACAGCACTCAGGACTCAAATGTCCGAAATGTTGTTTGTGAAGATTGAGCTGATTTGTTTGTTTCTATACATTCCTCAGTTCCTGTTTTCTTGTTATTCAGCATTTTTCCATCTTGTCTCAACCTTGTGGTTTGCACCGTCGACACCCTAGATTAACAACAGCTTTTCTGCAGTCACACTATGTTTTGTGATTAACATGTCCTACTTCTATAAGGCATATATTTATGTTAAAAGAGAACAAAACCATCCCTCACACTCTCTATCCTTGTTTCATTTTGTGGTTCACCGGATTCGTCATTTTCATCGAGACGAGGTACAGAACGACCAGCTAGCTAGTCAGTACAGCTAGGTAAGCTAGCTATCTACTATACCAGCAGCATCCTAGTTAACTTAGCTAACAATACATCATTCTCTCGTTGACGGATGCTGGCTACATCTGTCCGGTTCTCCTCTCTTCACTAGATGGACGGTAACTTTAGTGTTTAACCCCTCTGTGTCCAAGGACCGATCTTTTGAATATTATTTTCAGGGCGCCTCAATAGCAGGTATTGAACACCGGGTAAATAATCACTAGTCAGAGCCTCAACCTTAGTAAACATTCATTATAAAACATCTTAATATCTGATATTGCGAGTAAACAACCTCGGAATAGAAAAGACAAGAGTGGTCTTCCAGCCCTCCAATAAATTACATAATTCAACCCTCCCGGTTAGTAAATTTACCTCATCATGCCCCCGGAGAAGGCAGAGTAACGACACCAGCCTTTTAGCGAGGCTGACTACAATGCTAAATTAATTTCGTTATTAAAAATGACACACTGCTCGCAAGCAGCAACGAGCATCTAGAAGTCAGTTCTTTGTGATGCAGTTCGCGCTGCATCTCCTCATTGGTTTATAGATGCAGGTACCCACGTGCCATCTCCTCATTGGTTTATAGCAGCAGGTACCCATGTGCCATCTCCTCATTGGTTTATAGAAGCAGTTACCTACGTGCCATCTTCTCATTGGTTTATAGAAGTAGGTACCCACGTGCCATCTCCTCATTGTTTTATAGAAGCAGGTACCCACATGCCATCTCCTCATTGGCTTATAGAAGCAGGTACCCACGTGCCATCTCCTCATTGGTTTATAGAAGCAGGTACCCACGTGCCATCTCCTCATTGGTTTATAGAAGCAGGTACCCACGTGCCATCTCCTCATTGGTTTATAGAAGCAGGTACCCACGTGCCATCTCCTCATTGGTTTATAGAAGCAGGTACCCACGTGCCATCTCCTCATTGGCTTATAGAAGCAGGTACCCACGTGCCATCTCCTCATTGGTTTATAGAAGCAGGTACCCACGTGCCATCTCCTCATTTAGCAAAAAACATAACTTAACATAAACATAACTTCTTTAAACAATAAAAGCTAATTTACGAACATTTCTGAAAATGGATATATAGCTTTTAGGAATGAAACTCTTCTGATGTTTCCACATCTGAGCTCAGAGTAGATGAGAGATGTAATGTTTGTCTCTGTTGTGTTGAAGCCCAATCAAGCAGGAGAGACCAGCCTCCCCTGTACCCAGCTGTGTGTCCATGAAGAGTGACCGGTCTATGGAATATCCTATAGAGTTTAGAGAGGGAGACTTTTCTACTGAACAAAGGTAAGAAGAACTCATGGGTCATGGTCAGTGAGTTAAACAACACTGTCTCTAGTCATTTCTCTCCCATTTTCCCATTTCTTTTTGTTGATTTCATAATCCATAGGCTAATCCTTTGTCCATTTTCATAGTCCTAAAACAATATTAAACAAACACAATATTCTCTCCCTGTGTGTGTGTGTGTGTGTGTGTGTGTGTGTGTGTGTGTGTGTGTGTGTGTGTGTGTGTGTGTGTGTGTGTGTGTGTGTGTGTGTGTGTGTGTGTGTGTGTGTGTGTGTGTGTGTGTGTGTACTTCCTGGATGAGGAGATGTAATCTCATGTTTTGTCCACAGAAACCAACAGGAGAGATCAGAGTCAGAGATTCTCAGTGGTCAGTCTTCCCAGAGTCATCAAACAGACCTGGCCTCCATATTCAGTGTATGTGGTCCTGTTATGTACATTTGTTTTTGTTTACTGTGTTAATGAGAAAGAATTTATTTTCTTGTTTAACTTATTTGATTTATTTCAGTTGCTTGAAGAGAAAATTATGACATTTGTGAAGAACGAGCTGAAGATGTTCAAGAGGATTCTTAGTCCAGAACTCCCAGAAGGCTTTGAGAGTCAGAAGCAGGATAAGGAAGTGGTGGATGCTGAAGATGAGAAGCAGGAGAGCAGTGCCAGAGAGGGGGCTCTGAAGATCACACTGCACATCCTGAGGAAAATGAACCAGAAGGAGCTTGCTGACACACTGGAGAAATGTAAGATCTGTCTGCCTCATGTTGAATGCTGTTTTATAACATTTAAAAGCTGTAGCTAAAGTACAGCTAAAGTAGCTGTGTAACTCAATGATATTGTAGGAGCCTGAACACAACACCTAGTGACCTCATCAAGTAGCAGCAGGGATGTGTTGTGGTGATTAATTTAGAGAGAGAGACAACATTAATAATACCATCAATAATACCAATAATAATATAATCAGTCACACCAGTCTGTAATGCATTATGAAAACATTTACACATTTATACAGTCAGTTAAGAGAATCAATTATTATAATGTAAAACGTTATAACCGTATTACAATACTGTAGTCATTAAAACAGACGTAATATTAATATCCTCTTGTGTTATTTCTTCATTCAGATGATCCTGCTGTGATTTGCCAACGTGAACTCAAATCTAATCTAAAGAAGAAGTTTCAATGTGTATTTGAGGGGATCGCTAAACAAGGAAACCCAACACTTCTCAATAAGATCTACACAGAGCTCTACATCACAGAGGGTGGAACAGGAGAGGTCAATAATGAACATGAGCTGAGACAGATTGAGACAACAATCAGGAAACAAGCAAGACCAGAGACTGCAATCAAATGTAACGACATCTTCAAACCCTTAACTGGGCAAGACAAACGTATCAGAACTGTGCTGACAAAGGGAGTCGCTGGCATTGGAAAAACAGTCTCTGTGCAGAAGTTCATTCTGGACTGGGCTGAAGGAAAAGCAAATCAGGATGTCCAATTTGTATTTTCATTCCCTTTTCGGGAGCTGAATTTGATGAAAGGGGACAAACACACTTTCATTGAGCTTCTCAATCACTTCTCAATGGAAACCAAACAATCAGGAATCTCCATCTACAACAAGTACAAAGTTCTGTTCATCTTTGATGGTCTGGATGAGTGCCGACTGCCCCTAGACTTCAAGAATAACAAGATCTGTTGTGACGTCACAGAGTCAACCTCCGTGGATGTTCTGCTGACAAATCTCATCAGGGGAAATCTGCTTCCCTCTGCTCTCCTCTGGATAACTACCCGACCTGGAGCAGCCAATACGATCCCTTCAGTGTGTGTTGACCAGGTAACAGAGGTACGAGGATTCAATGACCCACAGAAGGAGGAGTACTTCAGGAAGAGATTCAGTGATGAGGACCTGGCCAGCAGAATCATCTCACACATACAGACATCAAGGAGCCTCCACATCATGTGCCACATTCCAGTCTTCTGTTGGATTTCTGCAATAGTCCTTGAACACATGCTGGAACATAAGAGAGAAGAGATGCCCAAGACTCTGACTGAGATGTACACACACCTTGTGGTGTTTCATACCAAACAGAAGAATGAAAAGTATCTTGGGAAAGAAGAGACAGGTCCACACTGGAATAAAGAGAGCATTCTGTCACTGGGAAAACTGGCTTTTCAACAGCTTGTGAAGGGCAATCTGATTTTCTATGAAGAAGACCTGAAAGAGGCTGGCATTGATGTCAGTGAAGCCTCAGTGTACTCAGGATTGTGCACACAGCTCTTTAAAGAGGAATGTGTGCTGTACCAGGACAAGGTGTACTGCTTTGTTCATCTGAGCATTCAGGAGTTTCTGGCTGCTGTATATGTGTTCCTCACATTCATCAACAACAATGAGAATCTAATTGACAAACTGCAATCAACGTCCAGGAACTTTTCTGTGAGGATCAAACAAAGGCGTAAAGTTACTTTCTACAAGAGTGCTGTGGATAAATCTTTACAAAGTGAGACGGGAAACCTGGACCTTTTCCTCCGCTTCCTACTGGGCCTCTCACTGGAGTCCAATCAGAAGCACTTACAAGGTCTAATGACAAAGACAAGAAGCAGCTCACAGAGCCATGAAGAAACAGTCAGGTACATCAAGGAGAAGATCAGGGAGAATCCCTCTCCAGAGAGGAGCATCAATCTGTTCCACTGTCTGAATGAACTGAATGACCATTCTCTAGTGGAGGAGATCCAAAGCTACCTGAGATCAGGAAGTCTCTCAGAACCCAACCTGTCACCTGCACAGTGGTCAGCTCTGGTCTTTGTGTTGCTGACTTCAGAAAAGGAGCTGGATGTGTTTGACCTGAAGAAATACTCCAGATCAGAGGAAGGTCTTCTGAGGCTGCTGCCAGTGGTCAAAGCCTCCAGAGCTGCTCTGTGAGTAAATAAAATGACATATAAGAACTAATAATCAGGAAGAAATAACCAGTTTAGAGAAAAATATGTATTATAATATGTATATAATATTATATTGAAAAAATATTTTTGTCAGGCTGTCAGGCTGTGGAGTCACAGAGGAAGTCTGTGCTTCTCTGGTCTCAGCTCTGGAGTCAAACCCCTCACACCTGAGAGAGCTGGATCTGAGTAACAATGACCTGAAGGATTCAGGAGTGAAGCTGCTCTCTGCTGGACTGGGGAATCCCCACTGTAAACTGGAGACTCTGAGGTCAGAATTCCTGTAGTTGGTCAACAAGTGATAACTGTTCACCAGATCCACATGTGTTTACCAGGCACACATAGTCCACACCATATCTGTTTGGACAGTGAAGCTTACAGTTTTAAATTTGGTGCTATGCTCCAGCATTTTGGATTTCAGATAGAATGTTTCATATTAGGTGACAGTACAGAATGTCACCTTTTCATACATATATATTTTACCGTTTAGTAATAAAGCACTTTATATATGTAGTTCTCCCATTTGAAGAAGTCTTAATTATTTGGAACAATTAATTTAGTCAAAAGTTTAGTATTTGGTCCCATATTCCACTTTGCCTGGAGTGATGACATCAAGCTTGTGATTCTACTAACTTGTTGAACTCATTTGCAGTTTGTCTTGGTTGTGTTTTGGATTTTTTTTCCTAATAGAAACTGAATGGTGAATATTGTCCTGTCATTTTGGAGTCACTTCACTTGTATTGTCAGTAAGAATAGAAGATGTTTCTGAACACTTCTACATTCATGTGGATGCTACCATGATTATGAATAATCATGAATGAATCGTGAATGATGATGAATGAGAAAGTTAGATGCACAAAGATCATACCCCCTCTGTTATTGGTAATGGTGAGAGGTTAGCATGTTTTGTTGTAGCCTCTGTTATTGGTAATGGTGAGAGGTTAGCATGTTTTGTTGTTGTCTCTGTTATTGGTAATGGTGAGAGGTTAGCATGTTTTGTTGTAGCCTCTGTTATTGGTAATGGTGAGAGGTTAGCATGTTTTGTTGTATCCTCTGTTATTGGTAATGGTGAGAGGTTAGCATGTTTTGTTGTATCCTCTGTTATTGGTAATGGTGAGAGGTTAGCATGTTTTGTTGTAGTCTCTGTTATTGGTAATGGTGAGAGGTTAGCATGTTTTGTTGTAGCCTCTGTTATTGGTAATGGTGAGAGGTTAGCATGTTTTGTTGTAGTCTCTGTTATTGGTAATGGTGAGAGGTTAGCATGTTTTGTTGTAGCCTCTGTTATTGGTAATGGTGAGAGGTTAGCATGTTTTGTTGTAGCCTCTGTTATTGGGAATGGTGAGAGGTTAGCATGTTTTGTTGTAGCCTCTGTTATTGGTAATGGTGAGAGGTTAGCATGTTTTGTTGTAGCCTCTGTTATTGGTAATGGTGAGAGGTTAGCATGTTTTGTTGTAGACTCTGTTATTGGTAATGGTGAGAGGTTAGCATGTTTTGTTGTAGACTCAGTTATTGGTAATGGTGAGAGGTTAGCATGTTTTTTTGTAGTCTCTGTTATTTGTAATGGTGAGAGGTTAGCATGTTTTGTTGTAGCCTCTGTTATTGGTAATGGTGAGAGTTTAGCATGTTTTGTTGTAGCCTCTGTTATTGGTAATGGTGAGAGGTTAGCATGTTTTGTTGTAGCCTCTGTTATTGGTAATGGTGAGAAGTTAGCATGTTTTGTTGTAGCCTCTGTTATCGGTAATGGTGAGAGGTTAGCATGTTTTGTTGTAGCCTCTGTTATTGGTAATGGTGAGAGGTTAGCATGTTTTGTTGTAGCCTCTGTTATTGGTAATGGTGAGAAGTTAACATGTTTTGTTGTAGCCTCTGTTATCGGTAATGGTGAGAGGTTAGCATGTTTTGTTGTAGCCTCTGTTATTGGTAATGGTGAGAGGTTAGCATGTTTTGTTGTAGCCTCTGTTATTGGTAATGGTGAGAAGTTAGCATGTTTTGTTGTAGCCTCTGTTATCGGTAATGGTGAGAGGTTAGCATGTTTTGTTGTAGCCTCTGTTATTGGTAATGGTGAGAGGTTAGCATGTTTTGTTGTAGCCTCTGTTATTAGTAATGGTTAGAGGTTAGCATGTTTTGTTGTATCCTCTGTTATTGGTAATTGTGAGAGGTTAGCATGTTTTGTTGTAGCCTCTGTTATTGGTAATGGTGAGAAGTTAGCATGTTTTGTTGTAGCCTCTGTTATCGGTAATGGTGAGAGGTTAGCATGTTTTGTTGTAGCCTCTGTTATTGGTAATGGTGAGAGGTTAGCATGTTTTGTTGTAGCCTCTGTTATTGGTAATGGTGAGAAGTTAACATGTTTTGTTGTAGCCTCTGTTATCGGTAATGGTGAGAGGTTAGCATGTTTTGTTGTAGCCTCTGTTATTGGTAATGGTGAGAGGTTAGCATGTTTTGTTGTAGCCTCTGTTATTGGTAATGGTGAGAAGTTAGCATGTTTTGTTGTAGCCTCTGTTATCGGTAATGGTGAGAGGTTAGCATGTTTTGTTGTAGCCTCTGTTATTGGTAATGGTGAGAGGTTAGCATGTTTTGTTGTAGCCTCTGTTATTGGTAATGGTGAGAAGTTAGCATGTTTTGTTGTAGCCTCTGTTATCGGTAATGGTGAGAGGTTAGCATGTTTTGTTGTAGCCTCTGTTATTGGTAATGGTGAGAGGTTAGCATGTTTTGTTGTAGCCTCTGTTATTAGTAATGGTTAGAGGTTAGCATGTTTTGTTGTATCCTCTGTTATTGGTAATTGTGAGAGGTTAGCATGTTTTGTTGTAGACTCAGTTATTGATAATGGTGAGAGGTTAGCATGTTTTTTTGTAGTCTCTGTTATTGGTAATGGTGAGAGGTTAGCATGTTTTGTTGTAGCTTCTGTTATTGGTAATGGTGAGAGGTTAGCATGTTTTGTTGTAGCCTCTGTTATTGGTAATGGTGAGAAGTTAGCATGTTTTGTTGTAGCCTCTGTTATCGGTAATGGTGAGAGGTTAGCATATTTTGTTGTAGCCTCTGTTATTGGTAATGGTGAGAGGTTAGCATGTTTTGTTGTAGCCTTTGTTATTGGTAATGGTGAGAAGTTAACATGTTTTGTTGTAGCCTCTGTTATCGGTAATGGTGAGAGGTTAGCATGTTTTGTTGTAGCCTCTGTTATTGGTAATGGTGAGAAGTTAGCATGTTTTGTTGTAGCCTCTGTTATCGGTAATGGTGAGAGGTTATCATGTTTTGTTGTAGCCTCTGTTATTGGTAATGGTGAGAGGTTAGCATGTTTTGTTGTAGCCTCTGTTATTAGTAATGGTTAGAGGTTAGCATGTTTTGTTGTATCCTCTGTTATTGGTAATTGTGAGAGGTTAGCATGTTTTGTTGTAGACTCAGTTATTGATAATGGTGAGAGGTTAGCATGTTTTTTTGTAGTCTCTGTTATTGGTAATGGTGAGAGGTTAGCATGTTTTGTTGTAGCCTCTGTTATTGGTAATGGTGAGAGGTTAGCATGTTTTGTTGTAGCCTCTGTTATTGGTAATGGTGAGAGGTTAGCATGTTTTGTTGTAGCCTCTGTTATTGGTAGTGTTGAGAGGTTAGTATGTTTTGTTGTAGCCTCTGTTATTGGTAATGGTGAGAGGTTAGCATGTTTTGTTGTATCCTCTGTTATTGGTAATGGTGAGAGGTTAGCATGTTTTGTTGTAGACTCTGTTATTGGTAATGGTGAGAGGTTAGCATGTTTTGTTGTAGCCTCTGTTATTAGTAATGGTGAGAGGTTAGCATGTTTTGTTGTAGCCTCTGGTATTGGTAATTGTGAGAGGTTAGCATGTTTTGTTGTAGCCTCTGTTATTGGTAATGGTGAGAGGTTAGCATGTTTTGTTGTAAATAAACTTTGATGAAGATACAGGTTTTACATAGAATTAAAGATATACTTGTTCTTAATGCAACCGCTGTGTCAGAAATACAGTTACAGAAATACAAAAATTACATCATAAATATTCCCTTACCTTTGATGATCTTCATCAGAATGCACTCCCAGGAATCCTAGTACCACGTTTTGTTCGATAATGTCCATTACTTATGTCTAAGTAGCTACTTTTGCTTGCATGTTTCGTGCACATGTCCAAACGCTCGCGCAGATGCAGGCGAACTCGGACGAAAACTTCAAAAAGTTATATAACAGGTCGAATAAACTGGTCAAACTAAGTAGAGAATCAACCTTCAGGATGTTGTTATCATAACTATCCAATAACGTTCCAACCGGAGAATTCCTTTGTGTCTCTAGAAGTTATGGAACGCAAGACGATATCGTTTGGAACGCGCGTGACCAGGAACTGGCATTCTGCAAGACCAATGACTGAAACACCTCCCATCCGGCTCAACATCACAGTAGAGGCTTCATTCCACGTTCTACAGACTGTTGACATCTAGTGGAAGGCGTAGGAAGTGCAAACAGATCCATATCTTACAGGGAATTGAATAGGCGATGAGTTGAACATTGACCAGTCTCAGAATTCTCACTTCCTGTTTGGATCTCCTCTCAGGTTTTTGCCTGCCATATGAGTTATGTAATACTCACAGACATCACTCAAACAGTTTTAGACACTTCAGAGTGTTTTATATTCAATAGTAATAATAATATGCATATATTAGCATCTGGGACAGAGTAGGAGGCAGTTCACTATGGGCACGCAATTCATCCAAAAGTGAAAATGCTGCCCCCTATCATAAAGAAGTTAAAGCTAGTGAGGGAGATAAGAGTCTCCAGCTTCAGAGATTTTTGCAGTTTGTTCCAGTTATTGGCAGCAGAGAACTGTAAGGAGAGGCGGCCAAATGAGGAATTGGCTTTGGGGGTGACCAGTGAAAAATACCTGCTGGAGCGCGTGCTACAAGTGGGTGCTGCTATGGTGACCAGTGAGCTGAGATAAGGCGGGGATTTACCTAGCAGAGACCAGTAGATGACCTGGAGCCAGATGGTTTGGCGACGAGTATGAAGCGATGGCCAGCCAACGAGAGCGTACAGGTCGCAGTGGTGGGTAATATATGGGGCTTTGGTGACAAAACGGATAGCACTGTGATAGACTGCATCCAATTTGTTGAGTAGAGTGTTGGAGGCTATTATATAGATGACATCGCTGAAGTTGAGGATCGGTAGGATGGTCAGTTTTACGAGGGTATGTTTGGCTGCATGAGTGAAGGGTGCTTTGTTGCGAAATAGGAAGCCGATTCTAGATTTAATTTTGGATTGGAGATGCTTAATGTGAGTCTGGAAGGAGAGTTTACAGTCTAACCAAAAACCTAGGTATTTGTAGTTGTGCCACATATTCTAAGTCAGAGCAGTCCAGAGTAGTGATGCTGGACGGTCGGGCGGGTGCGGGCAGTGATCAGTTGGCCAGAAGTATACAGAATGGTGTCGTCTGCGTAGAGGTGGATCAGAGAATCACCAGCAGCGAGAGCGACATCATTGATGTATACAGAGAAGAGAGACTGCCCGAGAATTGAACCGTGTGGCACCCCCAAAGAGACTGCAAGAGGTCCGGACAACAGGGCCTCCGATTTGACACACTGAACTCTATCAGAGAAGTAGTTGGTGAACCAGGCGAGGCAATCATTTGAAAAACCAAGGCTGTTGAGTCTGCAAAGAAGAATGTGGTGATTGACAGAGTCGAAAGCCTTGGCCAGGTCGATGAATACGGCTGCACAGTAATGTCTCTTATTGATGGCGCTTATGATATCGTTTAGGACCTTGAGCGTGGCTGAGGTGCACCCATGACCAGATCTGAAACCAGATTGCATAGTGGAAAAGGTACGGTGAGATTCGAAGTGGTCGTTGATCTGTTTATTAACTTGGCTTTTGAAGACCTTAGAAAGGCAGGGCAGGATAGTAATAGGTCTGTAGCAATTTGGGTCTAGAGTGTCTCCCCCTTTGAAGACGGGGATGACTGCGGCAGCTTTCCAATCTTTGGGAATCTCAGACGATACGAAAGAGAGGTTGAAAAGGCTAGTAATTGTGGTTGCAACAATTTCAGCAGATCATTTTAGAAAGAGAGGGTCCAGATTGTCTAGCCCGGCTGATTTGTAGGGTCCAGGTTTTGCAGTTCTTTAAGAACATCAGCTATCTGGATTTGAGTGAAGGAGAAATGGGGGAGGCTTGGGCGAGTTGCTGTGGGGAGTGCAGGGCTGTTGACCGGGGTAGGGTTAGCCAGGTGGAAAGCATGGCCAGCCGTAGAAAAATGATTGTTGAAATTCTCAATTATAGTGGATTTATCGTGGTGACAGTGTTTCCTAGCCTCAGTGCAGTGGGCAGCTGGGAGGAGATGCTCTTATTCTCCATGGACTTTACAGTGTCCCAGAACTGAAGGCCTGCTCGCTGAAGTGTTTTAGGGAGCGTTTGATAGTGATGAGGGGTGGTCGTTTGACCGCAGACCTGTTACGGATGCAGGCAATGAGGCAGTGATCGCTGAGATCTTGGTTGAAAACAGCAGAGGTGTATTTGGAGGGCAAGTTGGTTAGGATGATATCGTTGAGGGTGCCCGTGTTTACGGATTTGGTGTTGTACCTGGTGGGTTCATTGACAATTTGTGAGAGATTGAGGGGATCAAGCTTAGATTGTAGGATGGCCGGGGTGTTAAGCATGTCCCACTTTAGGTCACCTAGCAGCACGAGATCTGAAGATAGATGGGGGGCAATCAGTTCACATATGGTGTCCAGGGAACAGCTGGGGGCAGAGGGTGGTCTATAGCAAGCGGCGACGGTGAAGACTTGTTTCTGGAAAGGTGGATTTTTAAAAGTAGAAGCTCAAATTGTTTGGGTACAGACCTGGATAGTAGGACAGAACTCTGCAGGCTGTCTCTACAGT
This sequence comes from Salvelinus fontinalis, assembly GCF_029448725.1. Taxonomy (NCBI): domain Eukaryota; kingdom Metazoa; phylum Chordata; class Actinopteri; order Salmoniformes; family Salmonidae; genus Salvelinus; species Salvelinus fontinalis. Next base: position 61,437 of record NW_026600399.1, on the reverse strand, counting down.
AGATTGCAACTCCACCCCCATTGGCAGTTCTATCTTTAAACAGATTCAGATCTGATTAAACTAACTCTTAGTTTCCTGATTCAGATCTGATCAAACCAACTCTTAGTTTCCTGATTCAGATCTGTTCAATCAATCAATCAATTTTATTTTATATAGCCCTTCGTACATCAGCTAATATCTCGAAGTGCTGTACAGACACCCAGCCTAAAACCCCAAACAGCTAGTAATGCAGGTGTAGAAGCACGGTGGCTAGGAAAAACTCCCTAGAAAGGCCAAAACCTAGGAAGAAACCTAGAGAGGAACCAGGCTATGAGGGGTGGCCAGTCCTCTTCTGGCTGTGCCGGGTGGAAATTATAACAGAACTATGCCAAGATGTTCAAAAATGTTCATAAGTAACAAGCATGGTCAAATAATAATCATGAATAATTTTCAGTTGGCTTTTCATAGCCGATCATTAAGAGTTGAAAACAGCAGGTCTGGGACAGGTAGGGGTTCCATAACCGCAGGCAGAACAGTTGAAACTGGAATAGCAGCAAGGCCAGGCGGACTGGGGACAGGAAGGAGTCACCACGGCCGGTAGTCCCGACGTATGGTCCTAGGGCTCAGGTCCTCCGAGAGAAAGAAAGAGAGAAGGAGAAAATTAGAGAGAGCCAAGATTTTCAAAATGTTCATAAATGACAAGCATGGTCAAATAATAATCAGGAATAAATCTCAGTTGGCTTTTCATAGCCGATCATTAAGAGTTGAAAACAGCAGGTCTGGGACAGGTAGGGGTTCCGTAACCACAGGCAGAACAGTTGAAACTGGAATAGCAGCAAGGCCAGGCGGACTGGGGACAGCAAGGTGTCATCATGCCCGGTAGTCCTGACGTATGGTCCTAGGGCTCAGGTTCTCAGAGAGAAAGAGAGAACGAGAGAATTAGAGAGAGCATACTTAAAATTCACACAGGACACTGGATAAGACAGGAGAAGTACTCCAGGTAACCAACTGACCCTAGCCCCCCGACACAAACTACTGCAGCATAAATACTGGAGGCTGAGACAGGAGCGGTCAGGAGACACTGTGGCCCCATCCGAAGAAACCCCCGGACAGGGCCAAATAGGAAGGATATAACCCCACCCACTTTGCCAAAGCACAGCCCCCGCACCACTAGAGGGTAATCCTCAACCACCAACTTACAATCCTGAGACAAGGCCGAGTATAGCCCACAAAGGTCTCCACCACAGCACAAACCAAGGGGGGGCGCCAACCCAGACAGGAAGATCACGTCAGTAACTCAACCCACTCAAGTGACGCACCCCTCCTAGGGACGGCATGAAAGAGCACCAGCAAGCCAGTGACTCAGCCCCTGTAACAGGGTTAGAGGCAGAGAATCCCAGTGGAGAGAGGGGAACCGGCCTGGCAGAGACAGCAAGGGCGGTTCGTTGCTCCAGAGCCTTTCCGTTCACCTTCACACTCCTGGGCCAGGCTACACTCAATCATATGACCTACTGAAGAGATAAGTCTTCAGTAAAGACTTAAAGGTTGAGACCGAGTCTGCGTCTCTCACATGGGTAGGCAGACTGTTCCATAAAAATGGAGATCTATAGGAGAAAGCCCTGCCTCCCGCTGTTTGCTTAGAAATTCTAGGGACAATTAGGAGGCCTGCGTCTTGTGACCGTAGCGTACGTATTGGTATGTACGGCAGGACCAACTCGGAAAGATAGGTAGGAGCAAGCCCATGTAACGCTTTATAGGTTAACAGTAAAACCTTGAAATCAGCCCTTGCCTTAACAGGAAGCCAGTGTAGGGAAGCTAGCACTGGAGTAATATGATCAAATTTCTTGGTTCTAGTCAGGATTCTAGCAGCCGTATTTAGCACTAACTGAAGTTTATTTAGTGCTTTATCCGGGTAGCCGGAAAGTAGAGCATTGCAGTAGTCTAACCTAGAAGTAACAAATGCATGGATTAATTTTTCTGCATCATTTTTGGACAGAAAATTTCAGATTTTAGCAATGTTACGTAGATGGAAAAAAGCTGTCCTTGAAACAGTCTTGATATGTTCGTCAAAAGAGAGATCAGGGTCAAGAGTAACGCCGAGGTCCTTCACAGTTTTATTTGAGACGACTTTACAACCATCAAGATGAATTGTCAGATTTAACAGAAGATCTCTTTGTTTCTTGGGACCTAGAACAAGCATCTCTGTTTTGTCCGAGTTTAAAAGTAGAAAGTTTTCAGCCATCCACTTCCTTATGTCTGAAACACAGGCTTCTAGCGAGGGCAATTTTGGGGCTTCACCATGTTTCATTGAAATGTACAGCTGTGTGTCATCCGCATAGCAGTGAAAGTTAACATTATGTTTTCGAATAACATCCCCAAGAGGTAAAATATATAGTGAAAACAATAGTGGTCCTAAAACGGAACCTTGAGGAACACCGAAATGTACAGTTGATTTGTCAGAGGACAGACCATTCACAGAGACAAACTGATATCTTTCCGACAGGTAAGATCTAAACCAGGCCAGAACTTGTCCGTGTAGACCAATTTGGGTTTCCAGTCTCTCCAAAAGAATGTGGTGATCGATGGTGTCAAAGGCAGCACTAAGGTCTAGTAGCACGAGGACAGATGCAGAGCCTCGGTCTGACGCCATTAAAAGGTCATTTACCACCTTCACAAGTGCAGTCTCAGTGCTATGATGGGGTCTAAAACCAGACTGAAGCATTTCGTATACATTATTTGTCTTCAGAAAGGCAGTGAGTTGCTGCGCAACAGCTTTTTCTAAAATCTTTGAGAGGAATGGAAGATTCGATATAGGCCGATAGTTTTTTATATTTTCCGGGTCAAGGTTTGGCTTTTTCAAGAGAGGCTTTATCACTGCCACTTTTAGTGAGTTTGGTACACATCCGGTGGATAGAGAGCTGTTTATTATGTTCAACATAGGAGGGCCAAGCACAGGAAGCAGCTCCTTCAGCAGTTTAGTAGGAATAGGATCCAGTATGCAGCTTGAAGGTTTAGAGGCCATGATTATTTTCATCATTGTGTCAAGAGATATAGTACTAAAACACTTAAGTGTCTCTCCCGATCCCAGGCCCTCGCAGAGCTGTGCAGATCCAGGACAGCTAAGCCCTGGAGGAATACGCAGATTCAAAGAGGAGTCCGTAATTTGCTTTCTAATGGTCATGATCTTTTCCTCAAAGAAGTTCATGAATTTATTACTGCTGAAGTGAAAGCCATCCTCTCTTGGGGAATGCTGCTTTTTAGTTAGTTTCGCAACAGTATCAAAAAGAAATTTTGGATTGTTCTTATTTTCCTCGATTAAGTTGGAAAAGTAGGATGAGCGAGCAGCAGTGAGGGCTCTTCGGTACTGCACGGTACTGTCTTTCCAAGCTAGTCGGAAGACTTCCAGTTTGGTGTGGCGCCATTTCCGTTCCAATTTCCTGGAAGCTTGCTTCAAAGCTCGGGTATTTTCTGTATACCAGGGAGCTAGTTTCTTATGACAAATGTTTTTCGTTTTTAGGGGTGCAACTGCATCTAGGGTATTGCGCAAGGTTAAATTGAGTTCCTCAGTTAGGTGGTTAACTGATTTTTGTCCTCTGACGTCCTTGGGTAGGCAGAAGGAGTCTGGAAGGGCATCAAGGAATTTTTGTGTTGTCTGAGAATTTATAGCACGACTTTTGATGCTCCTTGGTTGGGGTCTGAGCAGATTATTTGTTGCGATTGCAAACGTAATAAAATGGTGGTCCGATAGTCCAGGATTATGTGGAAAAACATTAAGATCTACAACATTTATTCCATGGGACAAAACTAGGTCCAGAGTATGACTGTGGCAGTGAGTAGGTCCAGAGACATGTTGGACAAAACCCACTGAGTCGATAATGGCTCCGAAAGACTTTTGGAGTGGGTCTGTGGACTTCTCCATGTGAATATTAAAATCACCAAAAATTAGAATATGATCTGCTATGACTACAAGGTCTGATAGGAATTCAGGAAACTCAGAGAGGAACGCTGTATATGGCCCAGGAGGCCTGTAAACAGTAGCTATAAAAAGTGATTGAGTAGGCTGCATAGATTTCATGACTAGAAGCTCAAAAGACGAAAACGCCATTTTTTTTTTTGTAAATTGAAATTTGCTATCGTAAATGTTAGCAACACCTCCGCCTTTGCGGGATGCACGGGGGATATGGTCACTAGTGTAACCAGGAGGTGAGGCCTCATTTAACACAGTAAATTCATCAGGCTTAAGCCATGTTTCAGTCAGGCCAATCACATCAAGATTATGATCAGTGATTAGTTCATTGACTATGACTGCCTTTGAAGTGAGGGATCTAACATTAAGTAACCCTATTTTGAGATGTGAGGTATCACGATCTCTTTCAATGATGGCAGGAATGGAGGAGGTCTTTATCCTAATAAGATTGCTAAGGCGAACACCGCCATGTTTAGTTTTGCCCAACCTAGGTCGAGGCACAGACACAGTCTCAATGGGTATGGCTGAGCTGACTACACTGACTGTGCTATTGGCAGACTCCACTAAGCTGGCAGGTTGGCTAACAGCCTGCTGCCTGGCCTGCACCCTATTTCATTGTGGGGCTAGAGGAGTTAGAGCCCTATCTATGTTGGTAGATAAGATGAGAGCACCCCTCCAGCTAGGATGGAGTCCGTCACTCCTCAGCAGGTCAGGCTTGGTCCTGTTTGTGGGTGAGTCCCAGAAAGAGGGCCAATTATCTACAAATTCTATCTTTTGGGAGGGGCAGAAAACAGTTTTCAACCAGCGATTGAGTGCTGAGACTCTGCTGTAGAGCTCGTCACTCCCCCTAACTGGGAGGGGGCCAGAGACAATTACTCGATGCCGACACATCTTTCTAGCTGATTTACACGCTGAAGCTATGTTGCACTTGGTGACCTCTGACTGTTTCATCCTAACATCGTTGGTGCCGACGTGGATAACAATATCTCTATACTCTCTACACTCGCCAGATTTAGCTTTAGCCAGCACCATCTTTAGATTAGCCTTAACGTCGGTAGCCCTGCCCCCTGGTAAACAGTGTATGATCGCTGGGTGATTCGCTTTAAGTCTAATACTGCGGGTAATGGAGTCGCCAATGACTAGGGTTTTCAATTTGTCAGAGCTAATGGTGGGAGCCTTCGGCGTCTCAGACCCCGTAACGGGAGGAGTAGAGACAAGAGAAGACTCAGACTCAGACTCCGACTCGCTACATAATGGGGAGAACCGGTTGAAAGTTTCTGTCGGCTGAATGAGCGACACCGGTTGAGCATTCCAACAGCATTTCCCTCCAGAAGCCATGAGAAAATTGTCCGGCTGCGGGGACAGTGCGGGGGGATTTATACTAACGTTACTATCTGTACTTACTGGTGGCACAGACGCTGTTTCACCCTTTCCTACACTGAAATTACCCTTGCCTAACGATTGCGTCTGAAGCTGGGCTTGTAGCACAGCTATTCTCGCCGTAAGGCAATCGTTCTCCTGTATATTATGAGTACAGCGACTGCAATTAGAAGACATCATGTTAATGTTACTACTTAGCTTCGGCTGTTGAAGGTGTTGACGAACCATGTCCAGATAAAGCGTCCGGAGTGAAAAAGTTGAATGAGGGAAAAAAGTTGCGATGGAAAAAAACTAAAAATATAAACGGTAATTAAAAACAAAAACAAAACTAAAAAACGTAAAGTTGTCAGCTAGCAAAGTAAAGTTGGCAGCAAAACGCACAGCAACAAAACGCACAGCAACACGTCTGCAGATTCAACAGGAAATGAAATGTCAATCAATTGTGTTGTGACAAGATGTGACATCTGTTCAAACCAACTCTTAGTTTCCTGATTCAGATCTGTTTAAACCAACTCTTAGTTTCCTGATTCAGATCTGTTTAAACCAACTCTTAGTTTCCTGATTCAGATCTGTTTAAACCAACTCTTAGTTTCCTGATTCAGATCTGTTTAAACCAACTCTTAGTTTCCTGATTCAGATCTGTTTAACCCAACTCTTAGTTTCCTGATTCAGATCTGTTCAAACCAACTCTTAGTTTCCTGATTCAGATCTGTTTAAACCAACTCTTAGTTTCCTGATTCAGATCTGTTTAAACCAACTCTTAGTTTCCTGATTCAGATCTGTTTAACCCAACTCTTAGTTTCCTGATTCAGATCTGTTCAAACCAACTCTTAGTTTCCTGTTTCAGATCTGTTTAAACCAACTCTTAGTATCCTGATTCAGATCTGTTTAAACCAACTCTTAGTGTTATTATTCATGATTTGTATTAATCAAGGCATAATCAGAATTAATTTAGTATTGTTTAGAAATGTGTTATCTACTCCCTTAGACAGATAATGACTCCAGTCATCATCCACCAGTCAGTTACTATTGGGCAAAACACAACCCAAAACACAACCAAAACAAACTGCAAATGCAACCAATGAGTTTGGAACCAAATACTACACTTTCGACTACTTTAATACACTATAAGTAAATTGATCAGAATATTTACGACTTCAAATTATCAAAGTATGGGGGGACTAGATACATAAAGTGCTTTCATTTCTAAATGTGAAACAGATATGTATTAAAATACCCTCAAATAAAAGGTGATATTATATACTGTCACCTCATATGAAACATTTGATTTGAAATCCAAAATGTTGGAGTATAGAGCCACATTTAAAATGTTAGCTTCACTGTCAAAATAGATATGGTGTGGACTGTATACTCAATACAATCTAAATCTGATACCTCACTGTCATTATAGATATGGTGTGGACTGTATACTCAATACAATCTAAATCTGATACCTCACTGTCTGTCTTTTGACTGATACTGCTTTTTAAACTGGTCTGGTCAGTCTACTCAAATATTTGTACTATACATGTTTCTATCTACAAGCAACACTGATATTTTGTCATTTCTAATAATGATACATTCATTTATGAATAGATAAGACAGGTTTCAGGACACTGATGTATCTGAATATGTTAAAACAATATATACTGTCACTATTTTCACCACCAAAGAATATCAGTGTGATTTTAATATGATTTGACTCTTTGCAGGCTGTCAGGCTGTCTAGTCACAGAGGAAGGCTGTGCTTCTCTGGTCTCAGCTCTGAGGTCAAACCCCTCACACCTGAGAGAGCTGGACCTGAGCTACAATCACCCAGGAGACTCAGGAGTCAGACTGCTCTCTGCTGGACTGGAGGATCCACACTGCAGACTGGAGAAACTCAAGTATGTAGAGGGTTTATGTCAATGTTCATATCAGACATGTTGGACTTATCAGGCAAGTTAAGACAAACATTCTGACCACCACTTTGACAAAGTTATATGCTGACTGTGTGTGTGTGTGTGTGTGTGTGTGTCTCTGTGTGTGTGTGTCCAGTGTGTCCAGTGTGTGTGTGTGTGTGTGTCACAATGACTGTCTGTTCTTCTGCTTACCGCTACAGTGTGGAACATGGTGGAGAGAACAGAATGAAACCTGGACTTAGAAAATGTGAGTGTTGACTGCTGTGAAGAATATGACTAAGAATAAGTCTTAATTCAAGTTGTCAAAGTCAAAGACCACCATCATTACTTACTTGGTCATATTAAATATCAGCTGTAGTTCTACAGAAGCAGAAATCAGGGACACCAAAGTTTACAAAGAGTTGATTTGACAATGTGTGTGTGTGTGTGTGTGTGTGTGTGTGTGTGTGTGTGTGTGTGTGTGTGTGTGTGTGTGTGTGTGTGTGTGTGTGTGTGTGTGTGTGTAATTAATGGGAATAAGTGTGTATTATATTACCATACAGTATAACATATGATCATTCAACAAGTCTCAAGTTACCTTAACTTCTCCTTTTGATACCTAGAAACATCTACATTAAATGAATTAGTGAAAAGTGAGTTAACATTCTAATGTGAATGATGATGATTTCTAATATTGTGTCTGGTTTCATCCATCAGATGTCTGTGATCTCACACTGGACCTAAACACAGTAAACAGACGCCTCTCTCTGTCTGAGGAGAACAGAAAGGTGACAGGGAGGAGAGAGAAGCAGCCGTATCCTGATCACCCAGAGAGATTTGAGGACTGGGAACAGGTGCTGTGTAGCGAGGAACTGAATGGGCGCTGTTACTGGGAGGTAGAGTGGAGTGGGGGGGCTGGTATAGGAGTGACATATAAAGGAATCAGCAGGATAGGAGTGGGTAGGGACTGTTGTCTTGGACGGAATGACAAGTCCTGGAGTCTGTTCTGCTCTGAATACCGTTACATTGCCAGGCACAATAATAATCCCACTACCATAGACGTCCGCCCCTCCAGCTCCCAAAGAGTAGGAGTGTATCTGGACTGGCCAGCCGGCACTCTGTCCTTCTATAGAGCCTCCTCTGACACACTGACCCACCTGATCACATTCACCTCCACATTCACTGAGCCCCTCTATCCAGGGTTTTGGGTTTATTATGGCTCCTCAGTGTCCCTGAAATAATAACCTGACACACACACACACACACACTGGACAGACACATACAGGACACACACACACACAGGACACACACACACACACACTGGACAACCAAACACACACACTGGACTAACACACACACACTGGAAAAACACACACTGGACACACAGGACACACACACATATGCGCATCTTCCTATAATTGTGAGGACCTTGACCCAGGACCTCTTACAATAACACTGTTAAAATATCAATGTGATCATTTGTTGTCTTTTATGTTGAATAACAAATTGTACAACTATATATGGACAAATGCTCCATAGTTGTACAAGTATACAAGGATATATTGTACTTTTCATAATAAAACATACTTGAAACAAGAACAGCATGTTAATTGTGAAAACAGTTTGGTTATTGATGTTACGTTTCCTCTGTCAGGTTGACGTTAACCTGCGACTGGTTGAAACATGAAACAAATATGAAATGAAATACAAAACAATTAAATATGTGGAATTGAATTTAAACAAATTGTACAACATAGTGTTGTGATGCAGGGTTACTATAGCAACAGAGTTCTCTCTGCTCTCACTCGCTCTCTCTGCTCTCTCTGTCTGCTCTCACTCTTTCTCTCTGCCCTCTCTCTGCTCTTCTCTCTCTCTCTGCTCTCTGTCTGCTCTCTCTCTCTGCCCTCTCTGCTCTCTCTCTGCCCTCTATGCTCTCTCTCTGCTCTCTCACTCTATGCTCTCTCACTCTGCTCTCTCAGCCTGCTCTCTGCTCTCTCTCTGTTCGCTGCTCTCTCTCTCTCTCTGCTCTGCTGCTCTCTCTTTTCTCTGCTCTCTCTCTCTCTCTCTCTGCTCTCACTCTTTGCTCTCTGCTCTCTGGCTGCTCTCTCTCTGCTCTCTCACTCTCTGCTCTCACTCTCTTTGCATTCTCAGCCTACTCTCTGCTCTCTCTCTCTGCTCTCTACTCTCTGCTCTGCTCTCTCTCTGCTCTCTGTTCTCTCTCTGCACACTCAGCCTACTCTCTGCTCTCTCTCTCTCTATTATCTCTCTGCTCTTTGCTCTCTCTGCTCTCTGAGCCTGCTTTCTGCTCTCTCTCTCTCTAGTATCTCTCTGCTCTCTCCTTCTCTCTCCCTCTCTCTATCTACTCACAATAACTCAGAATTACAAAGGAAAAACTGTTTATTTTATGGAGAGGGAGGGTAGAGAGTCAGAAGAGAGGGAGGGAGGGTAGAGAGTCAGAACAGAGGGAAAGAGAGAGAGAGAGGGAGGGGAGAGAGTCAGAACAGAGGGAAAGAGAGAGAGAAGGAGGGGAGAGAGTCAGAACAGAGGGGGAGAGAGAGAGAGGGAGGGTAGAGAGTCAGAACAGAGGGAAAGAGAGAGAGAGGGTAGAGAGTCAGAACAGAGGGAAAGAGAGAGAGAGGGTAGAGAGTCAGAACAGAGGGAAAGAGAGAGAGGGAGGGTAGAGAGTCAGAACAGAGGGAAAGAGAGAGGGAGGGGAGAGAGTCAGAACAGAGGGAAAGAGAGAGGGAGGGAGGGTAGAGAGTCAGAACAGGGAAAGAGATAGGGGGAGGGTAGAGAGTCAGAACAGAGGGAAAGAGAGAGGGAGGGTAGAGAGTCAGAACAGAGGGAAAGAGAGAGAGAGGGAGGGTAGAGAGTCAGAACAGAGGGAAAGAGAGATAGAGGGAGGGTAGAGAGTCAGAACAGAGGGAAAGAGACAGGGAGGGTAGAGAGTCAGAACAGAGGGAGAGAGAGAGGGAGGGAGGGTAGAGAGTCAGAACAGAGGGAAAGAGACAGGGAGGGTAGAGAGTCAGAACAGAGGGAAAGAGAGAGAGAGGGAGGGTAGAGAGTCAGAACAGAGGGAAAGAGAGAGAGAGGGAGGGTAGAGAGTCAGAACAGAGGGAAAGAGAGGGAGAGGGAGGGTAGAGAGTCAGAACATAGAGAAAGAGAGAGAGAGGGAGGGTAGAGAGTCAGAACAGAGGGAAAGAGAGAGAGAGGGAGGGTAGAGAGTCAGAACAGAGGGAAAGAGAGAGAGAGGGAGGGGAGAGAGTCAGAACATAGAGAAAGAGAGAGAGAGGGAGGGTAGAGAGTCAGAACAGAGGGAAAGAGACAGGGAGGGTAGAGAGTCAGAACAGAGGGAAAGAGAGAGAGAGGGAGGGTAGAGAGTCAGAACAGAGGGAAAGAGAGAGAGAGGGAGGGTAGAGAGTCAGAACAGAGGGAAAGAGAGAGAGAGGGAGGGTAGAGAGTCAGAACAGAGGGAAAGAGAGAGAGAGGGAGGGGAGAGAGTCAGAACAGAGGGAAAGAGAGAGAGAGGGAGGGTAGAGAGTCAGAACAGAGGGAAAGAGAGAGAGAGGGAGGGTAGAGAGTCAGAACATAGGGAAAGAGAGAGAGAGGGAGGGTAGAGAGTCAGAACATAGGGAAAGAGAGAGAGAGGGAGGGTAGAGAGTCAGAACAGAGGGAAAGAGAGAGAGAAGGAGGGTAGAGAGTCAGAACATAGGGAAAGAGAGAGAGAGGGAGGGGAGAGAGTCAGAACAGAGGGAAAGAGAGAGAGAAGGAGGGTAGAGAGTCAGAACAGAGGGAAAGAGAGAGAGAGGGAGGGGACTGAGTCAGAACAGAGGGAAAGAGAGAGAGAGGGAGGGTAGAGAGTCAGAACAGAGGGAAAGAAAGAGAGAGGGAGGGTAGAGAGTCAGAACAGAGGGAAAGAGAGAGAGAGGGAGGGTAGAGTCAGAACATAGGGAAAGAGAGAGAGGGAGGGGAGAGAGTCAGAACAGAGGGAGATTGGTTCTCAATTAGAGGCAGCTGTGGTTCATTGTCTCTGATTGAGAGCCATATTTAAGGCAGCCATAGGCCTTTGGGTTTTGTGGGTAATTGTCTATGTTGTACGTTTGTTGCTTGGGTATGCACTTACGTCGTTAGCTTCACGGTCGGTTGTTGTTTTGTTTAGTTTGTTATCAGTGTTCGTTTTCGTGTTTTTTCCCTTCTCTAAATAAAGAGAAGATGTATTTTGCACACGCTGCGCCTTGGTCCTCTCTCTCACCCATAGACGATCGTGACAGAATTACCCACCATAACGGGACCAAGCAGCTTGTCAACGGCAACAGGAGCAATACACACAGGATTTATGGCAATGGGAGCAGGATCTGGGCTACACTACGTGGGAGGAGATCGACAGGTGGGCGATCGACCCAGGGCGAATGCCGGAGCCCGCCTGGGATTCTCTGGCGCAGTGCGAGGAGGGATACCGGCGAATGGAGGCAGCACGAAGACGCGGTAGGAAGCCTGTGAGTCTGCCCCAAAAAATTATTGGGGAGGAGGCTAAAAGGGAGTGTGGCGAAGTCAGGTAGGAAACCTGCGCATACTCCCTGTACTTACCGTGGAGAGCGAGAGTACGGGCAGACACCGTGTTACGCAGTAGAGCGCATGGTGTCTCCTGTACGTGTGCATAGCCCGGTGCGGTACATACCAGCTCCTCGTATCGGCCGGGCTAGATTGAGTATTGAGCCAGGTGCCCTGAAGCCGGCTCAACGCGTCTGGTCTCCAGTGCGTCTCCTCGGGCCGGCTTACATGGCACCAGCCTTACGCATGGTGTCCCCGGTTCGCCTACATAGCCCGGTGCGGGTTATTCCACCTCCCCGCACTGGTCGGGTTACGGGGAGCATTCAACCAGGTAAGGTTGGGCAGGCTCAGTGCTCAAGGGAGCCAGTACGCCTGCACGGTCCGGTATTTCCGGCGCCACCTCCCCGGGACACCTGTTCTCACACCACATTCTGGGGACACCTGTTCTCACACCACATTCTGGGGACACCTGTTCTCACACCACATTCTGGGGACACCTGTTCTCACCACATTCTGGGGACACCTGTTCTCACACCACAATCTGGGGACACCTGTTCTCACACCACATTCTGGGGACACCTGTTCTCACACCACATTCTGGGGACACCTGTTCTCACACCACAATCTGGGGACACCTGTTCTCACACCACATTCTGGGGACACCTGTTCTCACACCACATTCTGGGGACACCTGTTCTCACACCACATTCTGGGGACACCACTTTCCTGACAACCTGGAGACAAGATGAAAATATCAACAAATCTTAAACAACATCTATAATAAATACACCCCTTCAAATGTAACTGATTCATTGAAATCGGGGTAGATGACATTGTGGGGACTGGGAAGGTGATCAATGTGGGGACACAAGAGGAAACTCCTTATTTGGCATCAACAGGAAGTCCCATCTGGGGACCAAGTTCCGACCAACTAGTACCATCTGGGGACAATAGTGTTGGCTGTTGTTTAGGGCACAAGGGGAAGATGGATTCTAATCTAGATCAGTTTGAATGGTCTTTCAGCATATCAGAACCCATTAGAGAATGGATTCTAATCTAGATCAGTTTGAATGGTCTTTCAGCATATCAGAACCCATTAGAGAATGGATTCTAATCTAGATCAGTTTGAATGGTCTTTCAGCATATCAGAACCACTAGAGAATGGATTCTAATCTAGATCAGTTTGAATGGCATTTCAGCATATCAGAACCACTAGAGAATGGATTATAATCTAGATCAGTTTGAATGGCCTTTCAGCATATCAGAACCACTAGAGAATGGATTATAATCTAGATCAGTTTGAATGGCCTTTCAGCATATCAGAACCCACTAGAGAATGGATTCTAATTTAGATCAGTTTGAATTGCCTTTCAGCATATCAGAACCCACTAGAGAATGGATTCTAATCTAGATCAGTTTGAATGGCCTTTCAGCATATCAGAACCCACTAGAGAATGGATTCTAATCTAGATCAGTTTGAATGGCCTTTCAGCATATCAGAACCCACTAGAGAATGGATTCTAATCTAGATCAGTTTGAATGGCCTTTCAGCATATCAGAACCCACTAGAGAATGGATTCTAATCTAGATCAGTTTGAATGGTCTGTCAGCATATCAGAACCACTAGAGAATGGATTCTAATCTAGATCAGTTTGAATGGCCTTTCAACATATCAGAACCCACTAGAGAATGGATTCTAATCTAGATCAGTTTGAATGGCCTTTCAGCATATCAGAACCACTAGAGAATGGATTCTAATCTAGATCAGTTTGAATGGCCTTTCAGCATATCAGAACCACTAGAGAATGGATTCTAATCTAGATCAGTTTGAATGGCCTTTCAGCATATCAGAACCACTAGAGAATGGATTCTAATGTAGATCAGTTTGAATTGTCTTTCAGCATATCAGAACCACTAGAGAATGGATTCTAATGTAGATCAGTTTGAATGGTCTTTCAGCATATCAGAACCACTAGAGAATGGATTCTAATCTAGATCAGTTTGAATGGCCTTTCAGCATATCAGAACCACTAGAGAATGGATTCTAATCTAGATCAGTTTGAATGGCCTTTCAGCATATCAGAACCACTAGAGAATGGATTCTAATGTAGATCAGTTTGAATGGTCTTTCAGCATATCAGAACCACTAGAGAATGGATTCTAATCTAGATCAGTTTGAATGGCCTTTCAGCATATCAGAACCACTAGAGAATGGATTCTAATCTAGATCAGTTTGAATGGTCTTTCAGCATATCAGAACCCACTAGAGAATGGATTCTAATCTAGATCAGTTTGAATGGCCTTTCAGCATATCAGAAACCACTAGAGAATGGATTCTAATCTAGATCAGTTTGAATGGTCTTTCAGCATATCAGAACCCACTAGAGAATGGATTCTAATCTAGATCAGTTTGAATGGCCTTTCAGCATATCAGAACCCACTAGAGAATGGATTCTAATCTAGATCAGTTTGAATGGCCTTTCAGCATATCAGAACCCACTAGAGAATGGATTCTAATCTAGATCAGTTTGAATGGCCTTTCAGCATATCAGAACCCACTAGAGAATGGATTCTAATCTAGATCAGTTTGAATGGTCTTTCAGCATATCAGAACCACTAGAGAATGGATTCTAATCTAGATCAGTTTGAATGGCCTTTCAGCATATCAGAACCACTAGAGAATGGATTCTAATCTAGATCAGTTTGAAATGCCTTTCAGCATATCAGAACCCACTAGAGAATGGATTCTAATCTAGATCAGTTTGAATGGCCTTTCAGCATATCAGAACCACTAGAGAATGGATTCTAATCTAGATCAGTTTGAATGGTCTTTCAGCATATCAGAACCACTAGAGAATGGATTCTAATGTAGATCAGTTTGATTGGCCTTTCAGCATATCAGAACCACTAGAGAATGGATTCTAATCTAGATCAGTTTGAATGGCCTTTCAGCATATCAGAACCACTAGAGAATGGATTCTAATCTAGATCAGTTTGAATGGCCTTTCAGCATATCAGAACCACTAGAGAATGGATTCTAATCTAGATCAGTTTGATTGGCCTTTCAGCATATCAGAACCCACTAGAGAATGGATTCTAATCTAGATCAGTTTGAATGGCCTTTCAGCATATCAGAACCACTAGAGAATGGATTCTAATGTAGATCAGTTTGATTGGCCTTTCAGCATATCAGAACCACTAGAGAATGGATTCTAATCTAGATCAGTTTGAATGGCCTTTCAGCATATCAGAACCCACTAGAGAATGGATTCTAATCTAGATCAGTTTGAATGGTCTTTCAGCATATCAGAACCCACTAGAGAATGGATTCTAATCTAGATCAGTTTGAATGGCCTTTCAGCATATCAGAACCACTAGAGAATGGATTCTAATCTAGATCAGTTTGAATTGCCTTTCAGCATATCAGAACCCACTAGAGAATGGATTCTAATCTAGATCAGTTTGAATGGCCTTTCAGCATATCAGAACCACTAGAGAATGGATTCTAATCTAGATCAGTTTGAATGGTCTTTCAGCATATCAGAACCACTAGAGAATGGATTCTAATCTAGATCAGTTTGAATGGCCTTTCAGCATATCAGAACCACTAGAGAATGGATTCTAATCTAGATCAGTTTGAAATGCCTTTCAGCATATCAGAACCCACTAGAGAATGGATTCTAATCTAGATCAGTTTGAATGGCCTTTCAGCATATCAGAACCACTAGAGAATGGATTCTAATCTAGATCAGTTTGAATGGTCTTTCAGCATATCAGAACCACTAGAGAATGGATTCTAATGTAGATCAGTTTGATTGGCCTTTCAGCATATCAGAACCACTAGAGAATGGATTCTAATCTAGATCAGTTTGAATGGCCTTTCAGCATATCAGAACCACTAGAGAATGGATTCTAATCTAGATCAGTTTGAATGGTCTTTCAGCATATCAGAACCACTAGAGAATGGATTCTAATGTAGATCAGTTTGATTGGCCTTTCAGCATATCAGAACCACTAGAGAATGGATTCTAATCTAGATCAGTTTGAATGGCCTTTCAGCATATCAGAACCACTAGAGAATGGATTCTAATCTAGATCAGTTTGAATGGCCTTTCAGCATATCAGAACCACTAGAGAATGGATTCTAATCTAGATCAGTTTGAATGGCCTTTCAGCATATCAGAACCACTAGAGAATGGATTCTAATCTAGATCAGTTTGAATGGCCTTTCAGCATATCAGAACCACTAGAGAATGGATTCTAATCTAGATCAGTTTGAATGGCCTTTCAGCATATCAGAACCACTAGAGAATGGATTCTAATCTAGATCAGTTTGAATGGCCTTTCAGCATATCAGAACCCACTAGAGAATGGATTCTAATGTAGATCAGTTTGAATGGCCTTTCAGCATATCAGAACCACTAGAGAATGGATTCTAATCTAGATCAGTTTGAATGGCCTTTCAGCATATCAGAACCCACTAGAGAATGGATTCTAATCTAGATCAGTTTGAATGGCCTTTCAGCATATCAGAACCACTAGAGAATGGATTCTAATCTAGATCAGTTTGATTGGCCTTTCAGCATATCAGAACCCACTAGAGAATGGATTCTAATCTAGATCAGTTTGAATGGCCTTTCAGCATATCAGAACCACTAGAGAATGGATTCTAATGTAGATCAGTTTGATTGGCCTTTCAGCATATCAGAACCACTAGAGAATGGATTCTAATCTAGATCAGTTTGAATGGTCTTTCAGCATATCAGAACCCACTAGAGAATGGATTCTAATCTAGATCAGTTTGAATGGCCTTTCAGCATATCAGAACCACTAGAGAATGGATTCTAATCTAGATCAGTTTGAATGGCCTTTCAGCATATCAGAACCCACTAGAGAATGGATTCTAATCTAGATCAGTTTGAATGGCCTTTCAGCATATCAGAACCACTAGAGAATGGATTCTAATGTAGATCAGTTTGAATGGTCTTTCAGCATATCAGAACCCACTAGAGAATGGATTCTAATCTAGATCAGTTTGAATGGCCTTTCAGCATATCAGAACCACTAGAGAATGGATTCTAATCTAGATCAGTTTGAATGGTCTTTCAGCATATCAGAACCCACTAGAGAATGGATTCTAATCTAGATCAGTTTGAATGGTCTTTCAGCATATCAGAACCCACTAGAGAATGGATTCTAATCTAGATCAGTTTGAATGGCCTTTCAGCATATCAGAACCCACTAGAGAATGGATTCTAATCTAGATCAGTTTGAATGGTCTTTCAGCATATCAGAACCCACTAGAGAATGGATTCTAATCTAGATCAGTTTGAATGGTCTTTCAGCATATCAGAACCACTAGAGAATGGATTCTAATCTAGATCAGTTTGAATGGCCTTTCAGCATATCAGAACCACTAGAGAATGTTGCCGGGCCTCTTTAGCATCATATGCATATAAACCTACAAGGTGTGCAAACATGCTTGATAAATAAATGCTTTATAAATAGTTCATAAACTATTGTAAATGATTAATTGCATGAAGAAATAATGGGAAAATATCAATAAAAAACAAGTTATTTATTTAGAGAGTCAAGGATATGTTTTGTATAATTCTACAGTCCTAGAAACATGTAGACCTACAGCCTATTTCTGCTTCCCTGACAATAAAACTCTACAGTGGAATCCATTTGATCAACTTTATTTATAGGTTTGATTAGTAACAGAGTTATAGTATTAATAAAGTCTAACAGAAACTAACAGATAATAATATTAACACTATAACCAGCCAGGTTTATTTATAGGTTTGATTAGTAACAGAGTTATAGTATTAATAATACAGTCCTAGAAACATGTAGACCTATAGCCTATTTTGGTTTCCCTGACAATAAAACTCTACAGTGGAATCCATTTGATCAACTATATTTATAGGTTTGATTAGTAACAGAGTTATAGTCATTAATAATAATATTGATTTATAGGTTTGATTAGTAACAGAGTTATAGTCATTAATAATAATATAACCAGCCAGGTGATTAGTAACAGAGTTATAGTCATTAATAATAATATAACCAGCCAGGTGATTAGTAACAGAGTAATAGTATTAATAAAGTCTAGTTACAGCTTCTAACAGAAACGAACAGATAATAATATTAATCCTTTAACCAGGTGAATTTATTTATTCCTAAACAAACGGAGCGTATGAACATGAACAATTGTAAAGGATTAATTGCATAAAGATATATTTGTGTAAATATATTCATGACAAGATTAAAAACAGTCACTTGCTGATTGAATCAGACACCATTGTGCCCTTATACCCATGCCTTTACACATGAATCAATCACTTCTTCTCTTTAAGTTTCGGGTCCACAGTCAGCTTCGGGGACTTGTGTGAACAAGCCCCAAAAACAAATCAGTTGCACTGCAAACAGTTTATGGGCCTTGTTTCCTGTTTCCTGCCAACTTGACATGATGTCTTATTTTTATGGTTTAAAATAAAGGCTCCCGCCTTTATTTGTTCACTATTCCGAGAAGGCTCGTCTTCTTTGCAGTCAACAAGTCTGTCAGGGGTAATTAATGTGAAGAAGTTGACCATGGTCATATTCCTGCCTTTGTCCACGAGTTTCAACATCAGTCTCTGACCCGCTGGCCTGGTTTCATCTTTCACCAGATACGGAAAGACATTGAGCAAGTACTTGGTTTCGACCTTGGCGCAAACAAAAAAACTGAAATCACATGCACCATTATTCGTTTATTTCTGGTTGCTGGCGCCCATTCATCAATTAACAACAGAATAGCATATTTTAATGTTACGTTTATTATGTTACTAGTTTCTGCTTAGTAGCCAGAGCTATGCTGCCGAGTGGTCATGAGCTGAATGCAGGGACAGCACGAATAATCTTGGAAAAAGTTAGATTTGAAAAAAAGAGCTGCACCTCTTGAATTCAGTTATTTATCAAAGGTAAGTGTCATAAAAGGTACGTGTCATAAAAGGTAAGTGTCATAAAAAGTGCAGAATAGGCTTTTTCAGATACTATATAGAAATCACAATGTTTTACCTGCATGTGGCGGATTTGATAAAGCGATGCGCCCATCTCTTCATGTACAATTTGACAAATAATAGGCCTAATATATTGTCACTCATCCGACTGCCAGTGTAAACTGTAAGAGTTGCATCAGCACCTGGCTGGGTACCAACTTCCTACAGCACATTGTCTTGGCGGATTAAGTTAAGTGTGAAAAAGGCTCTAAATACTTTTGTATTTTGTTTGAGATTTCAAAATTCTGACAAATGAACAGTGTAAAATACAAAACATTCTGGAAAAGTCAGGGAAGGATGAGGACAGATTTTTGATGGTCAGATTTTTTTATTTACAAAATCAAACAAACAGGGAGGCGGGCAGGCAGGAAGAGGGACAGACGGGCGGACAGGCAGGAAGAGGGACAGACGGGCGAACAGGCAGGAAGAGGGACAGACGGGCGGACAGGCAGGAAGAGGAACAGACGGGTGGACAGGCAGGAAGAGGGACAGACGGGCGGACAGGCAGGAAGAGGGACAGACGGGAGGACAGGCAGGAAGAGGGACAGACGGGCGGACAGGCAGGAAGAGGGACAGACGGGCGGACAGGCAAGAAGAGGGACAGACGGGCGGACAGGCAGGAAGAGGGACAGACTGGCGGACAGGCAGGAAGAGGGACAGACGGGCGGACAGGCAGGAAGAGGGACAGACGGGAGGACAGGCAGGAAGAGGGACAGACGGGAGTACAGGCAGGAAGAGGGACAGACGGGCGGGCAGGCAGGAAGAGGGACAGACGGGCGGTTAGGCAGGAAGAGGGACAGACGGGCGGACAGGCAGGAAGAGGGACAGACGGGCGGGCAGGCAGGAAGAGGGACAGACGGGCGGACAGGCAGGAAGAGGGACAGACGGGCGGGCAGGCAGGAAGAGGGACAGACGGGCGGACAGGCAGGAAGAGGGACAGACGGGTGGACAGGCAGGAAGAGGGACAGACGGGCGGACAGGCATACAGACACGTAGAAATAAGGGTACAGTATAGTTCCCTGGAGTACAAAAATATCAAATGTACATTCAGAGATATGCAATGTATTGTCAAATACTTTGAATATACTACATGCCTAGGAACTAACTTGGTTAAGGCCACAGTCCTGAAAATGAACGAATTCAACAACTGTCTCTGTCACTAACAAATACAGTCATGGGTGGTAATGCTACAGTTCACTAGAAAAGTCAAGACACACTGGGAAATGATTTAGGACACATGGCTTAGTGGGGGCAAGGCTTTCACATGACCCCGGAGTGGGAGATGTACCGTGCTACAGACAAGCCTCATTTATGAGGCACTGAAGGAGGCAATAACATGGTGCATTTGTTACCAAGTGGGAATTGGCAATTTATTATAAAATAACACTGGGAAAAATCCACTTGAAAAGGACCTCAAACTGGTAATTACTAAACTCATCATCCTGAGCTCCCACTTCTACCACATGGTGACCTCTGACTGGTAATTACTAAACTCATCATCCTGAGCTCCCACTTCTACCACATGGTGACCTCTGACTGGTAATTACTAAACTCATCATTCTGAGCTCCCACTTCTACCACATGGTGACCTCTAACTGGTAATTACTAAACTCATCATCCTGAGCTCCCACTTCTACCACATGGTGACCTCTGACTGGTAATTACTAAACTCATCATCCTGAGCTCCCACTTCTACCACATGGTGACCTCTGACTGGTAATTACTAAACTCATCATCCTGAGCTCCCACTTCTACCACATGGTGACCTCTGACTGGTAATTACTAAACTCATCATCCTGAGCTCCCACTTCTACCACATGGTGACCTCTAACTGGTAATTACTAAACTCATCATCCTGAGCTCCCACTTCTACCACATGGTGACCTCTAACTGGTAATTACTAAACTCATCATTCTGAGCTCCCACTTCTACCACATGGTGACCTCTGACTGGTAATTACTAAACTCATCATCCTGAGCTCCCACTTCTACCACATGGTGACCTCTGACTGGTAATTACTAAACTCATCATCCTGAGCTCCCACTTCTACCACACGGTGACCTCTGACTGGTAATTACTAAACTCATCATCCTGAGCTCCCACTTCTACCACATGGTGACCTCTGACTGGTAATTACTAAACTCATCATCCTGAGCTCCCACTTCTACCACATGGTGACCTCTAACTGGTAATTACTAAACTCATCATCCTGAGCTCCCACTTCTACCACATGGTGACCTCTAACTGGTAATTACTAAACTCATCATCCTGAGCTCCCACTTCTACCACACGGTGACCTCTGACTGGTAATTACTAAACTCATCATCCTGAGCTCCCACTTCTACCACATGGTGACCTCTGACTGGTAATTACTAAACTCATCATCCTGAGCTCCCACTTCTACCACATGGTGACCTCTGACTGGTAATTACTAAACTCATCATCCTGAGCTCCCACTTCTACCACATGGTGACCTCTGACTGGTAATTACTAAACTCATCATCCTGAGCTCCCACTTCTACCACATGGTGACCTCTGACTGGTAATTACTAAACTCATCATCCTGAGCTCCCACTTCTACCACATGGTGACCTCTGACTGGTAATTACTAAACTCATCATCCTGAGCTCCCACTTCTACCACATGGTGACCTCTAACTGGTAATTACTAAACTCATCATCCTGAGCTCCCACTTCTACCACATGGTGACCTCTAACTGGTAATTACTAAACTCATCATCCTGAGCTCCCACTTCTACCACATGGTGACCTCTAACTGGTAATTACTAAACTCATCATCCTGAGCTCCCACTTCTACCACATGGTGACCTCTAACTGGTAATTACTAAACTCATCATCCTGAGCTCCCACTTCTACCACATGGTGACCTCTAACTGGTAATTACTAAACTCATCATCCTGAGCTCCCACTTCTACCACACGGTGACCTCTGACTGGTAATTACTAAACTCATCATCCTGAGCTCCCACTTCTACCACATGGTGACCTCTGACTGGTAATTACTAAACTCATCATCCTGAGCTCCCACTTCTACCACATGGTGACCTCTGACTGGTAATTACTAAACTCATCATCCTGAGCTCCCACTTCTACCACATGGTGACCTCTGACTGGTAATTACTAAACTCATCATCCTGAGCTCCCACTTCTACCACATGGTGACCTCTGACTGGTAATTACTAAACTCATCATCCTGAGCTCCCACTTCTTCCACATGGTGACCTCTGACTGGTAATTACTAAACTCATCATCCTGAGCTCCCACTTCTACCACATGGTGACCTCTAACTGGTAATTACTAAACTCATCATCCTGAGCTCCCACTTCTACCACATGGTGACCTCTAACTGGTAATTACTAAACTCATCATCCTGAGCTCCCACTTCTACCACATGGTGACCTCTAACTGGTAATTACTAAACTCATCATCCTGAGCTCCCACTTCTACCACATGGTGACCTCTGACTGGTAATTACTAAACTCATCATCCTGAGCTCCCACTTCTACCACATGGTGACCTCTGACTGGTAATTACTAAACTCATCATCCTGAGCTCCCACTTCTACCACATGGTGACCTCTAACTGGTAATTACTAAACTCATCATCCTGAGCTCCCACTTCTACCACATGGTGACCTCTAACTGGTAATTACTAAACTCATCATCCTGAGCTCCCACTTCTACCACATGGTGACCTCTGACTGGTAATTACTAAACTCATCATCCTGAGCTCCCACTTCTACCACATGGTGACCTCTGACTGGTAATTACTAAACTCATCATCCTGAGCTCCCACTTCTACCACATGGTGACCTCTGACTGGTAATTACTAAACTCATCATCCTGAGCTCCCACTTCTACCCCATGGTGACCTCTAACTGGTAATTACTAAACTCATCATCCTGAGCTCCCACTTCTACCACATGGTGACCTCTAACTGGTAATTACTAAACTCATCATCCTGAGCTCCCACTTCTACCACATGGTGACCTCTGACTGGTAATTACTAAACTCATCATCCTGAGCTCCCACTTCTACCACATGGTGACCTCTGACTGGTAATTACTAAACTCATCATCCTGAGCTCCCACTTCTACCACATGGTGACCTCTAACTGGTAATTACTAAACTCATCATCCTGAGCTCCCACTTCTACCACATGGTGACCTCTAACTGGTAATTACTAAACTCATCATCCTGAGCTCCCACTACCACATGGTGACCTCTAACTGGTAATTACTAAACTCATCATCCTGAGCTCCCACTTCTACCACATGGTGACCTCTGACTGGTAATTACTAAACTCATCATCCTGAGCTCCCACTTCTACCACACGGTGACCTCTAACTGGTAATTACTAAACTCATCATCCTGAGCTCCCACTTCTACCACATGGTGACCTCTAACTGGTAATTACTAAACTCATCATCCTGAGCTCCCACTTCTACCACATGGTGACCTCTGACTGGTAATTACTAAACTCATCATCCTGAGCTCTCACTTCTACCACATGGTGACCTCTGACTGGTAATTACTAAACTCATCATCCTGAGCTCCCACTTCTACCACATGGTGACCTCTAACTGGTAATTACTAAACTCATCATCCTGAGCTCCCACATCTACCACATGGTGACCTCTGACTGGTAATTACTAAACTCATCATCCTGAGCTCCCACTTCTACCACATGGTGACCTCTAACTGGTAATTACTAAACTCATCATCCTGAGCTCCCACTTCTACCACATGGTGACCTCTAACTGGTAATTACTAAACTCATCATCCTGAGCTCCCACTTCTACCACATGGTGACCTCTGACTGGTAATTACTAAACTCATCATCCTGAGCTCCCACTTCTACCACATGGTGACCTCTGACTGGTAATTACTAAACTCATCATCCTGAGCTCTCACTTCTACCACATGGTGACCTCTGACTGGTAATTACTAAACTCATCATCCTGAGCTCCCACTTCTACCACATGGTGACCTCTAACTGGTAATTACTAAACTCATCATCCTGAGCTCCCACTTCTACCACATGGTGACCTCTAACTGGTAATTACTAAACTCATCATCCTGAGCTCCCACTTCTACCACATGGTGACCTCTGACTGGTAATTACTAAACTCATCATCCTGAGCTCCCACTTCTACCACATGGTGACCTCTAACTGGTAATTACTAAACTCATCATCCTGAGCTCCCACTTCTACCACATGGTGACCTCTGACTGGTAATTACTAAACTCATCATCCTGAGCTCCCACTTCTACCACATGGTGACCTCTAACTGGTAATTACTAAACTCATCATCCTGAGCTCCCACTTCTACCACATGGTGACCTCTAACTGGTAATTACTAAACTCATCATCCTGAGCTCCCACTTCTACCACACGGTGACATCTAACTGGTAATTACTAAACTCATCATCCTGAGCTCCCACTTCTACCACATGGTGACCTCTAACTGGTAATTACTAAACTCATCATCCTGAGCTCCCACTTCTACCACACGGTGACCTCTGACTGGTAATTACTAAACTCATCATCCTGAGCTCCCACTTCTACCACATGGTGACCTCTAACTGGTAATTACTAAACTCATCATCCTGAGCTCCCACTTCTACCACATGGTGACCTCTGACTGGTAATTACTAAACTCATCATCCTGAGCTCCCACTTCTACCACATGGTGACCTCTAACTGGTAATTACTAAACTCATCATCCTGAGCTCTCACTTCTACCACATGGTGACCTCTGACTGGTAATTACTAAACTCATCATCCTGAGCTCCCACTTCTACCACATGGTGACCTCTAACTGGTAATTACTAAACTCATCATCCTGAGCTCCCACTTCTACCACATGGTGACCTCTAACTGGTAATTACTAAACTCATCATCCTGAGCTCCCACTTCTACCACATGGTGACCTCTAACTGGTAATTACTAAACTCATCATCCTGAGCTCCCACTTCTACCACATGGTGACCTCTGACTGGTAATTACTAAACTCATCATCCTGAGCTCCCACTTCTACCACATGGTGACCTCTGACGTCACCTACTAAGAAAATGTTTTTTATAAAAGGCATTTTTGGCAGTTAAATGCAACAAAACATTATTTATAAAAAGCTATCTGTTTTTGAACTCTATAATTTGTTTACAAGATTGATAGCTGTACTTTTAGTTTATGGTTGACGCAGTTGTTGGCCATTAGCCAATCGCCGTTTATCAATAAGATGAAATGACATGAATGCATCCAAATAGGATTTAAGACAACTGGTCAATTCCCACCTCCCACATGGTTACAAACGCAGCATCAGAGTGAAAACTTGAGACCCAACATAACAATCCTTTCACAACATACAATCCCGGGAACATTGTGAACGCTGAACATTGTAATGGCATTTTATTTTTCCGCTGTACCGGAAAAATTGAACCGTCACCCCAAAACATAGTGAACAGTGGTTTGGTGAACCGTTACACCCCTACTTACAAGGAACAAATGGCTTTGTCACTGTTCTAGTACTATATAAACTCAGCAAAAAAATAAATGTCCCTCTTTCAAGACCCTGTCTTTCAAAGATAATTCGTAAAATCCAAATAACTTCACAGAACTTCATTGTTAAAGGTTTAAACACTTTCCCATGCTTGTTCAATGAACCATAAACAATTAATGAACATGCACCTGTGGAACGGTCGCTAAGACACTAACCGCTTACAGATGGTAGGCAAATAAGGTCACATATTCATCATCTGTTATTTCTATACTGCTGATTGAGTCTTCAGGGTCATATCCAACTATGCCTTTGTCAAGACGGCCATATTTAGGTGCAGATCTGGCTGTAGTGAGGCATTTGTCCTTCAATGCATTACATTTCTCTAAACTGCTCTCACTTTCACTTTCTGTTCCTGGCACATACTCATCTTCTGTTATTTCGATGCTGCTGATTGAGTCTTCAGAATCATATCCAAGCATTTGTTTGAGCTGAAATCATAAGAACAAATCAGAATTGTTACATTTGTTTTACTGAATAGATTGTCTGATCACTGAAAACCTGAACTGTTTACTCCAACATATCAACTCTTACATACTAAACCAATAACTGTACAATCATGTCCTGATTATTTGTAATCATTCCATTACCTATTTTGTAGGCTAATGCTCAGTACACACCCACAATCCCATGGGGCAGAAAGAGCCAAAGAACCCTTTTAGGTTCTAGATAGCAGTGTATAAAAATGACATCCACAGATGTTGGCCTGAGTTTAGGGGAGGGTAGCTGACTGATGGACATTCAGCATGAAACATATCCAATGGGGTGGGGGCAGGCAAAAGTGTTTAGAAAACATTAGTCTTATTTAGAATAAAGAGGACTCCAAAATTACACAATATACACTGCTCAAAAAAATAAAGGGAACACTTAAACAACACAATGTAACTCCAAGTCAATCACACTTCTGTGAAATCAAACTGTCCACTTAGGAAGCAACACTGATTGACAATAAATTTCACATGCTGTTGTGCAAATGGAATAGACAATAGGTGGAAATTATAGGCAATTAGCAAGACACCCCCAATAAAGGAGTGGTTCTGCAGGTGGTGACCACAGACCACTTCTCAGTTCCTATGCTTCCTGGCTGATGTTTTGGTCACTTTTGAATGCTGGCGGTGCTCTCACTCTAGTGGTAGCATGAGACGGAGTCTAGAACCCACACAAGTGGCTCAGGTAGTGCAGCTCATCCAGGATGGCACATCAATGCGAGCTGTGGCAAGAAGGTTTGCTGTGTCTGTCAGCGTAGTGTCCAGAGCATGGAGGCGCTACCAGGAGACAGGCCAATACATCAGGAGACGTGGAGGAGGCCGTAGGAGGGCAACAACCCAGCAGCAGGACCGCTACCTCCGCCTTTGTGCAAGGAGGAGCAGGAGGAGCACTGCCAGAGCCCTGCAAAATGACCTCCAGCAGGCCACAAATGTGCATGTGTCTGCTCAAACGGTCAGAAACAGACTCCATGAGGGTGGTATGAGGGCCCGACGTCCACAGGTGGGGGTTGTGCTTACAGCCCAACACCGTGCAGGACGTTTGGCATTTGCCAGAGAACACCAAGATTGGCAAATTCGCCACTGGCGCCCTGTGCTCTTCACAGATGAAAGCAGGTTCACACTGAGCACATGTGACAGACGTGACAGAGTCTGGAGACGCCGTGGAGAACGTTCTGCTGCCTGCAACATCCTCCAGCATGACCGGTTTGGCGGTGGGTCAGTCATGGTGTGGAGTGGCATTTCTTTGGGGGGCCGCACAGCCCTCCATGTGCTCGCCAGAGGTAGCCTGACTGCCATTAGGTACCGAGATGAGATCCTCAGACCCCTTGTAAGACCATATGCTGGTGCGGTTGGCCCTGGGTTCCTCCTAATGCAAGACAATGCTAGACCTCATGTGGCTGGAGTGTGTCAGCAGTTCCTGCAAGAGGAAGGCATTGATGCTATGGACTGGCCCGCCCGTTCCCCAGATCTGAATCCAATTGAGCACATCTGGGACATCATGTCTCGCTCCATCCACCAACGCCACGTTGCACCACAGACTGTCCAGGAGTTGGCGGATGCTTTAGTCCAGGTCTGGGAGGAGATCCCTCAGGAGACCATCCGCCACCTCATCAGGAGCATGCCCAGGCGTTGTAGGGAGGTCATACAGGCACGTGGAGGCCACACACACTACTGAGCCTCATTTTGACTTGTTTTAAGGACATTACATCAAAGTTGGATCAGCCTGTAGTGTGGTTTTCCACTTTAATTTTGAGTGTGACTCCAAATCCAGACCTCCATGGGTTGATAAATTTGATTTCCATTGATCATTTTTGTGTGATTTTGTTGTCAGCACATTCAACTATGTAAAGAAAAAAGTATTTAATAAGAATATTTCATTCATTCAGATCTAGGATGTGTTATTTTAGTGTTCCCTTTATTTTTTTGAGCAGTGTATTATTTAGAATTAATTGAAATAGGGCATAAAATAAATCAGAAACAACCAAAACAAACTACAAATGCATCCAACAAGTTAGTAGAGTCACAAGCTTGATGAAGCCATTGATAGTAATAAGGGATACATACTAAACAAGTTCTAAAATGGCTATTGAACAAATATCCCAACATTTCTCCTTAACACAAGTGGTTAGAACATGTGCAGGGATTAAAAAATATTAGCCATTTTGTGTTAAGCTGTAAGGATTGGGTTCAACTTCCATTTCAATTCAGAAAGTAAAGCAAATTCCAATTCCAAAATGAAAACCATTAAAGAGAAATTAAAAAACACAGTGTAGTGGTTGAAATGATTGGAATTGACCCCAACACTGTGTGATATACTGTACATGACTAGTTCAAGGTTAAATAAAAAAGTATACATTAAAAAAAAATGTAGGATAATGTTGCTAAAAAAAATACAAAAATAAATCACAGAAGAATTCTAAAATGTTGTGTCCAATGGTGTCTAATTTGAAAAAAATCTAAATATACACATTGCGAGATATTTATCAAAATAGACAGACATACCTATATTTCCCTGTAGGAAACAATGGGACGGCCTCAGAGTTCCATGAGTAATTTCTTGTTGTGGTTGACATTTTAACTACCAACGTGGGCAGGTCTCATTGCCAACAATAGCAATGCAGGCATTGTGACGTAGAACAATGGGCTGGGAATAGAACGTTCAGAAAGCCAGTTGGTGCCACGGTGCTCAGTAGAACTAATAGGAGATGGCATTGTGATGCAGAACAATGGGCTGGGAATAGAACGTTCAGAAAGCCAGTTGGTGCCACGGTGCTCAGTAGAACTAATAGGAGATGGCATTGTGATGCAGAACAATGGGCTGGGAATAGAACGTTCGGAAAGCCAGTTGGTGCCACGGTGCTCAGTAGAACTAATAGGAGATGGCATTGTGATGCAGAACAATGGGCTGGGAATAGAACGTTCGGAACGCGAGTTGGTGCCACGGTGCTCAGTAGAACTAATAGGAGATGGCATTGTGATGCAGAACAATGGGCTGGGAATAGAACGTTCGGAAGGTGAGTTGGTGCCACGGTGCTCAGTAGAACTAATAGGAGATGGCATTGTGATGCAGAACAATGGGCTGGGAATAGAACGTTCGGAAGGAGAGTTGGTGCCACGGTGCTCAGTAGAACTAATAGGAGATGGCATTGTGATGCAGAACAATGGGCTGGGAATAGAACGTTCGGAAGGTGAGTTGGTGCCACGGTGCTCAGTAGAACTAATAGGAGATGGCATTGTGATGCAGAACAATGGGCTGGGAATAGAACGTTCGGAAGGAGAGTTGGTGCCACGGTGCTCAGTAGAACTAATAGGAGATGGCAGGGTGAAAAATGACCTAAAATAAGGCCTGTTTTTTCACGATTACTTCAAAACTAAAGCAAGCAACTGGGACATATGGTAATATTATGAAACTGGGCTCCACGACGGATGCAATGAACTCATTTTTACCAGAAAAAAGCGTTGTTAAAAATGTCCTTTGTCCAGCCTAATAAAGCCATCCCGAGTACAGATGACACCAGTAATGTCAGAGTTTTCAGTTAAGCTGAAAGATAGCTTTGCAACATGATTTGATGAGTTTAGTCTCCCCACAAAGGTGATGCAGTTTGTTAGGGATCCTTTCTATACCGATGCGACGGGGAGACTTCTCTGCGAATGCTAAGGTGCCAATGTCACATGACAAGGGTTCCCTCTACCGAGAGTTCGGAGACGTGCAAACATCTTATCTGAGGCACTTCAGTCTGCGGGCTGTGCAACGTTTTGGACTGAGCATATTATTGCAGAATAATTCCTAAACAGACACGTGTAAATCCAGCTTCTCTCACATGAAAACAAACACTGTTTCTTCCTGTCAAATGTGAATCTTCAGACCGGCGGGTTGCACTTTTCTGCTCTCTCCCAAAGTGCAATTTCTTCCATTCGAAGGGAAACACTTGTGTGTTTTTTATGTTCAAAATAAATTGTGTAAAACAGGAAAGAATGAAATTAAATAAATACAGAATGGAATGTGATGCTGGTCAGCTGACATATGCCATGCATAAAAGGTTTCCTATGTGTAAATAAAAATCTAAAACAAAGCTATGTATGAAGAATGTAATGCAGGTCAACTGTGTTATAAGTAGGCCAAAAAAGTGGTTCATACCGGTCTTAGGAAAAGCAATCGCATGTAAAAAATGTCTGGTCCCCAGTAAATAACCTTTTTCAAATCTGCCAACTGTAAGAATATAGTTGAATAGCCCTGATCTAGGTGAATACGCTAGGGGCTATAATAACTGGGGAGTTAGGCTGAATAGCCCTGATCTAGGTGAATACGCTAGGGGCTATAATAACTGGGGAGTTAGGTTGAATAGCCCTGATCTAGGTGAATACGCTAGGGGCTATAATAACTGGGGAGTTAGGCTGAATAGCCCTGATCTAGGTTAATACGCTAGGGGCTATAATAACTGGGGAGTTAGGTTGAATAACCCTGATCTAGGTGAATACGCTAGGGGCTATAATAACTGGGGAGTTAGGTTGAATAGCCCTGATCTAGGTGAATACGCTAGGGGCTATAATAACTGGGGAGTTAGGCTGAATAGCCCTGATCTAGGTGAATACGCTAGGGGCTATAATAACTGAGGAGTTAGGTTGAATAGCCCTGATCTAGGTGAATACGCTAGGGGCTATAATAACTGGGGAGTTAGGTTGAATAGCCCTGATCTAGGTGAATACGCTAGGGGCTATAATAACTGGGGAGTTAGGTTGAATAACCCTGATCTAGGTGAATACGCTAGGGGCTATAATAACTGGGGAGTTAGGTTGAATAGCCCTGATCTAGGTGAATACGCTAGGGGCTATAATAACTGGGGAGTTAGGTTGAATAGCCCTGATCTAGGTGAATACGCTAGGGGCTATAATAACTGGGGAGTTAGGTTGAATAGCCCTGATCTAGGTTAATACGCTAGGGGCTATAATAACTGGGGAGTTAGGTTGAATAGCCCTGATCTAGGTGAATACGCTAGGGGCTATAATAACTGGGGAGTTAGGTTGAATAACCCTGATCTAGGTGAATACGCTAGGGGCTATAATAACTGGGGAGTTAGGTTGAATAGCCCTGATCTAGGTGAATACGCTAGGGGCTATAATAACTGGGGAGTTAGGTTGAATAGCCCTGATCTAGGTGAATACGCTAGGGGCTATAATAACTGGGGAGTTAGGCTGAATAGCCCTGATCTAGGTGAATACGCTAGGGGCTATAATAACTGGGGAGTTAGGCTGAATAGACAATTTAAAGGGGGATCAACGATCGACTGTGGCCATCATTCAAGTTCTCTTACCGTGGGTTTGGGGCTGGAAGACACAGACACGGTCTCCGCATCTTCTTTCAAGTTGGAATCTGATCCATCCGTGTCCATGCTGTTCTGAAAGGGTTGGGAGTTGTCATTCTGCAACGCGTCAATGAGCTGAAATCAGTCAAACAAGGCAAACAAAATAAACCTACGCGGCACAGAAATACTTCAATACTATTAGCTCCTTTAAAGTTGAGGTACAATCCAACAAAAATTACCATAAAACACGACAAGTAACCAAGCAAGGACACACTAATAGCCAAAAACATTCACACAAATATTAAATACAACAATATTCCTAAAGAATAATGTGTGTGTAGATTGTGTGTATTCGAGTGTGAGAGTGGACATGTTTAACTATACTTGTGGGGACCAGAAGTCCACGCAAGAATAGCAAACTGACAAACATTGGACCAACTGGGGACATTTGCAGGTCCAGACAAGGAATAAGGCTGTTTCTAGGGGGTTTAGGGTTACAATCAGCATTAGAATACAATGACTTACACAAACAATACAACTAAAGAATAATGTGGGTGTTACAATCAGCATTAGAATACAATGACTTACACAAACAATACAACTAAAGAATAATGTGGGTGTTACAATCAGCATTAGAATACAATGACTTACACAAACAATACAACTAAAGAATAATGTGGGTGTAGATTGTGTGTGTTAGTGTCACAGACTGTGTCTGTCTGCCATTTCACAGTCCCTAATGTGCCATGAGATGTTGTTTTATACATTTTTTGAAAGATAATTTTGCTTAATTTTTTTTTTTTTTTTTTAATCCCAGCAGAAATAAATCTGATATTTAG
This sequence comes from Salvelinus fontinalis, assembly GCF_029448725.1. Taxonomy (NCBI): domain Eukaryota; kingdom Metazoa; phylum Chordata; class Actinopteri; order Salmoniformes; family Salmonidae; genus Salvelinus; species Salvelinus fontinalis. The sequence goes on along the minus strand of NW_026600399.1, from coordinate 29,432 downwards.
TAACAAAATGAGCCCTTGCTCAATATTATCCAATGGGAGAATCTCTTTTCTTATAGCCCTGCCCATTAAGTGCTGTCAATCAATATCAGTAACATACCAGTTACTGCCAATCGGAGCTGCTAACAGGGGTACAAGGGTCTGTCTGCCCGCCTATTGGCTCTTTCAACGCAGATAGACCACACTGCCTGAACATGCTTTGGCTAAACTCAGCTGTGACTTAAAAAACAATGGACTCAGCTTTGACTATCATAAACTTTATCCGATCAACATTTATCCTTCAACATGGCTCGTTTCGTAGTCTGCTGAGCATCATGATCTACTTTTACATAATGATGTTAGGTAGCTGAGTAAGGGTAGGCCTAATGCTCTCAAGAGAGTATGAGAGTTTAGGGAGGAGATGATTGCATTTCTCACAACAAACCCAACACATACTAGTGTAAATGCTTGATGAGGAGTTTGTAGCTGAGGTTTGTTTATTGAGTGGCATCAATCACTTGGACTTAATTTGGGACTACAGAGGAGGGATAAAACAGTTATTGACATGATTGACTGCTTTTCTTTTTTCCTCTGATATGAGCCCCCCAAAACCTTTTCCCTACAGTGGGTAACTATAGAAGGCTGGCTGGACAATACAGTGGGTAACTATAGAAGGCTGGACAATGGAAAAGGTCAAGGAAGAAAAATGGCAAGCAAACGTTGGCTAAGCTGGGGAGGCAGGTAGCCTAGTGGTTAGAGCGTTGGACTAGTAACCGAAAGGTTGCAAGATTGAATCCCCGAGCTGACAAGGTAAAAATCTGTCATTCTGCCCCTGAACAAGGCAATTAACCCACTGTTCCTAGGCCGTCATTGAAAATAAGAATTTGTTCTTAACTGACTTGACGAGTTAAATAAAAGTTTAAAAAGTTGTTTTAAATACAAATAAGCTGGAGCACTAGCGCCAGCCCACAGCAAATGAATGGAATCAAACACTCGCAAAGCCCATTTTGACTGGAGTGAAGCATGGAGATCAATGTCACCTAAATGGCACCAAAGAAATGTATCCCTTTTTATTTTACCACTACAATGTGTTCTTAGGACGAAACTGAAAAATAACAACCCGTGTAGAAAGTAAACAGCTGCACCTCGATGGTGCCAGTTGTGCTTATGTCTGACGAGGAAGGAAGAAAAACATTGCTATTTCTGGCTAGCGGTCAATGATATACACATTGTAACTTTGCAACAAGATTTGATGATTTTAGTCTCCCCACAAAGGTGATGCAGTTTGCTAGGGACCCTTTCTATACTGATGCAGTTTGCTAGGGACCCTTTCTATACTGATGCAGTTTGTTAGGGACCCTTTCTATACTGATGCAGTTTGTTAGGGACCCTTTCTATACTGATGCAGTTTGTTAGGGACCCTTTCTATACTGATGCAGTTTGTTAGGGACCCTTTCTATACTGATGCAGTTTGTTAGGGACCCTTTCTATACTGATGCAGTTTGTTAGGGACCCTTTCTATACTGATGCAGTTTGTTAGAGACCCTTTCTATACTGATGCAGTTTGTTAGGGACCCTTTCTATACTGATGCAGTTTGTTAGGGACCCTTTCTATACTGATGCAGTTTGTTAGGGACCCTTTCTATACTGATGCAGTTTGTTAGGGACCCTTTCTATACTGATGCAGTTTGTTAGGGACCCTTTCTATACTGATGCAGTTTGTTAGGGACCCTTTCTATACTGATGCAGTTTGTTAGGGACCCTTTCTATACTGATGCAGTTTGTTAGGGACCCTTTCTATACTGATGCAGTTTGTTAGGGACCCTTTCTATACTGATGCAGTTTGTTAGGGACCCTTTCTATACTGATGCAGTTTGTTAGGGACCCTTTCTATACTGATGCAGTTTGCTAGGGACCCTTTCTATACTGATGCAGTTTGTTAGGGACCCTTTCTATACTGATGCAGTTTGTTAGGGATCCTTTCTATACTGATGCAGTTTGCTAGGGACCCTTTCTATACTGATGCGGGGTGAGACGTGTCTGCAAAAGCTGACTTATTTTATTTAGTATATATTTTCTTAACTCTATTTCTTGAACTGCATTGTTGGTTAAGGGCTTGTAAGTCAGCACCTGTTTTATTCGGAGCATGTGACAAATAAAACTTGATGTTGATTCGCACGGGACTAGTACTTTCAGGTGACCAAAAAACATGAGGTTATTCTGGTTGGAATTAAAAATGACTGACATGGCAGATTTAGACAGGACAAAAATTACAGATATGGTGTTTTGTGCTCGGGCACATAATTACATTACCCGACCTCTCCCCGTAAATCAACTTGTCGTCCTTAGCAGACACAAAAATACCAACATTAGGAGTTATTGTATTGTGCTAGTCAATTATTACATAGAACAATCATTTTATGGAGCCCCTGTCCTGCTATCAGCCTGTGATGTGTGTGTTGTAAAGTGCCTTGCTGATGGGCACAACGGCAGTAGGTAGTATACGGGGACTAACCCGGTGGGTTACCGGCTTCAATATCCCTGTGTACTACCTACTGCTGTTTTGCCTTTGAGCAAGGGACTTCCCCCCTAAGTGCTCTGCTCTGCCACAGCCCCTGTTCTGCTCCCAGCCTGTGACCAACAGGCAGAACAGTCAGACATCTCTGCACTAAGAGACTGTTTTTGTAGAAACTGACAAACCCCTGGATGCTGAAACATAATCAACATTTTTAAAACACTGAAAAATCCCCTCAAATCAAAAAATGTGATCTAATGCATTGTATACATCTGGGGACCTACTGTATAAGAAAGCACACAGGAAATGCCTGGTGTAGCGTTTAGTTTTGAACATCCTATTCTGGTCAGATGCAGGACTGAACTTTTCAGGAGAAGAGCAAATCCCTCATGAGTTGGGCTACTAAATGAGCCCACAAGAGCCTAACTACTGAGTTCTTATTGCTAATGTTTTTATTTCATATATTTGAATGTATTGCATATTTAGTTAACTTTTGATGTATGCAACAAGTGCACTGCATTCCAGTGCAATTGATGTTAGACTATAAATGTGTATTTGTGAAAGTGAAATAGTAAATGTGATAATAGAAAAAAATAAACTCATATTGATCTATGACTTTAGTAAAGTTCTTACCAGGTTTTGGGCTGGACGACAATTCAGTTTTGATGACCTGAATTAAGTGAACCAAGACAACAATTAGACATCAATTACATCTTAGTAGTTAAGAGACACTGTCTGCATCACAACATATTGCATGACAGGGTAGTGAATTGCTCATCCTCCCGGCTCTTCCAAGATGGGGGGTAATTTCATCTAGCATCTTAATAAAGAGAGTTCCTCTCCTGTGTTTAATGAAGATGGGTGGTAATTTCATCTAGCATCTTAATAAAGAGAGTTCCTCTCCTGTGTTTAATGAAGATGGGGGGTAATTTCATCTAGCATCTTAATAAAGTGTCACGCCCTGGCCTTAGTATTCTTTGTTTTCTTTATTATTTTAGTTAGGTCAGGGTGTGACATGGGGAATGTTTTGTGTTTTGTTGGTTTTGGGTGTTTTTATGGTAAAGGGGTTGTTGGGTATAGTATATGGGTTTGTGTGGAGTACATGTGTCTAGTGTTGTCTATGTATGTTTAGTTGTCTAGGAGAGTCTATGGTTACCTGAATGAGTTCCCAATTAGAGACAGCTGATTTCGGTTGTCTCTGATTGGGAGCCTTATTTAGGGTAGCCATAGGCTCTCATTGGTTGTGAGTAGTTGTCTATGTCAGAACGTTTGTAGCCTGTTGTATGTGCACGACGTTTATTAGCTTCACGATCGTTTGTTGTTTTGTTAGTTTGTATTAAGTGTTTCGTGTTTATTTTTCGTCATCTTTAAAATAAAAGAAGATGGCTTATTTTCCTAAAGCTGCGTTTTGGTCCATCAATCCTCCACACGATCGTGACATAAAGAGAGTTCCTCTCCTGTGTTTAATGAAGATGGGGGGGTAATTTCATCTAGCATCTTAATAAAGAGAGTTCCTCTCCTGTGTTTAATGAAGATGGGGGGTAATTTCATCTAGCATCTTAATAAAGAGAGTTCCTCTCCTGTGTTTAATGAAGATGGGTGGTAATTTCATCTAGCATCTTAATAAAGAGAGTTCCTCTCCTGTGTTTAATGAAGATGGGTGGTAATTTCATCTAGCATCTTAATAAAGAAAGTTCCTCACCTGTGTTCTCCATGGCCAGTCTGAATCACCGTAACTATAAGTCAACTCTTCGCCAGCTGCAATATCTCGAGTCGCGAAGAGGCACAAGTGTGGCTCATCGTTTGCTTGTATGGCCTTCATTTTGAGATTGAGTCTTTAGTGATCATCATTAACGAGTCTCCCAAGGGAGGAGTCTTCTTCAGATGCATCAATGCTGCATAGAAACATAACATGTCACAGTTTAATGAAGATATTGCAGCACAGGGTTTCTATTTCAGAAAAGGGGCAGAAAAGTCCCTAACTGTTGTTTAAAAAAGGAGTGCAGATGCTCTGATAGCGAACCAGTTGGTTTGAAGACTAATATTGTTCCTTACTGTTTAGGTCAGGGACAAGGTCAAATTAGTATCTGGGCCTGAGATAGGCCTACAGTGCATATTGTGCCACCAACCATTTAAATGTCTGTCTCCATTTGAATGTTGTTGCTTTTTTAAGATCTCAAAAGGCATTAATATGTTTATTTTGTTCTCATCAATCCTACTTACCACCATGTTCTTCCTTTCCATTGGAAATCGAAAAGAAACACCTTTGCAGAATCATTGTACTGATCAGCTCCGACCTCGCCCTCCTGCTGTGGAAGCAGTTCACCTCGGTACTCCACAACAAAGTCTCCTTTGGATATGAATTCAGTGGCAAAAACTCCCCGTCCTTAGCAGACACAAAATACAAACATTAGGAGATATTGCATTGTGCTTGTCAATTATTAGAGAGAATAATCACTGTCTGGAGGTCCACTCCGGTCACATGATCACCCCATTCAACTTGCCAAGCTTCTCCAAAAACAACTGTTCTCATAAAATGACCTCACACTGTCTAAAAGTGATCTCACACATATCACTGCCAATCCAAATGAGGTTCAGGTGTGCAGCAGGGGGTTTAGGGAGGGGGATGCGCTGCTCTGTCTTTCAAGAGGCTAGATTCAGTTGTCACTCTTACTTTGTCTTCCAAACCAATGATTCGTTTTCAAGGTGGGCCTTTTCAGGTGGAAGGAGATTTCAGATGGAGCATCGTGTGACTGTAGTGGACCTTTAAGAATCCTATGACCATAATACAAAGACATGGCTATTCCTTTAAACCTTTTTTCCTGGGTGACTGTGCCCATATATCCCAATTCACTGTTTCCCACTAACCTCTAAAATGTACATCTGATTCATCTAATTCATAGCTGTCATATTTAGGACTGTCAGAAATATATTCAATCTTCACCTTACCTTTAAAGATATTGATAAAACGCTGGTAAAGTACTGGTTTATCAATGTTTGATCTGATGTGATGCTCTGCATCCTCCATGGGCCGGAGCCGCCTGGAAGATCTCTCCGTCAGGCCAACTCAAATCCTTAACCTGTGGAATAAAGCAGACATTATAAACTGGGTAGTTTGGGTCCTGGATGTTGATTGGCTGAAACTGTGGTATATTTAAGAAATAAGGCACCTCGGGGGTTTGTGGTATATGGCCAATATACCAAGGTTAAGGGCTGTAACCAGGCAGGCACTCCGCGTTGCCTCTTACGTAAGAACAGTCCTCAACCTTTCCTTGTGCTTTACTGCTTAACTATACCAAGGCTGTCAGACAATCAACATTCATGGCTTAACCTACAATTTATAAGAGACATAATGTATGTTTGTTAGATGACTACAAAACAAGCACGTTAGAAGCAGTAAAAAATTCCATCTGTGACTTTCCCTCTTCCACTCTGCTATGAGATGCAAGGTGGGGTGCACAACCCCTGGTTTCCAGCCAGCCAACTTTAGCTCGCTAAACTAACACCATCTAATGTTATCAAACTGCTACCTACTCAAGTTCATCTATGGGGATCACGTGTCCCATTTAGCTGTCTATGCATGTTACTTATAACCACACTGATAGAATTGACTGAAATAGCCATAAAATATCAGTCTCTTTATCAACAGTTATGTTAACTAATCAAGCTACCCGCCCAAATGTCAACAACATTGGCTCACTAGTGCATTAGCTAGATAGTGAGCGAACATTAGCACTAGCAACAAACAAGCTAACTAGGCTAACATAGTTCATAAACCAATACAACGATTTATGGTGGTGGAATTGTACTACAGCATGAAAATAACTTTCCATATCATTTCAATTGTTGAAAATATGATATTGCTCACCTTTCTTTTAGGAACAGCGGGGACCTGCAGATGGGCCGCCCGGTGTTACCGGACGAGCTTCTCCAGATGAAAGTGATTTTCCCTCTCTGGCTCTGCGCGGTAAAGTGGAGTGGGGGAGGGGAATCACAACGTGGGGACAGAGATAGTCATATAGGGGACGTGTCACCACAGTGGTGTGTGTGCATCTGTCAAGGCGCTGGAATCCTATACAATCGACATGACTGATGTTGATATTTCACTTGTGGAGTAAATATTCTATAGACCTAAGAAATAGGCTAATACATTGCAAAATGAATGCATTTCCCTCGGCCTATAGGTCATAGGAAACTTCAAGACACCAAAATGTACATTTTAAGGATTCAGAAATTGTATTGATTGATCCAGAAACACATATAAATAAGGTCAATAGGCCTTGGCTATTTTCTGACATAGGAAGGGCTGGCTTACCTGGGCTATTGCCCCTGGGCCCCGGAGAAATAAAACAATATACAGTATGTAGTATATATTTATGTTTTACTGCAACCGCCAACCACAGGGGGATTCAGGAGCCCACTCTCAATGAGTGTAGAGGCCTGCTGCTGTGGACACTTTGTTATTTGTCAGATGGAGAGGAGGTAGGGGGGACACTTGTTTAATTAATTGATTAATAAAAATATATAAACTGCATAATAAATAAATGTGACTAGTAAAATGTGTGATTCAGGAGCTGGGACCAAGCCCGTAGGGGGCCCAAGGGGCAAAACAAATACAAAATAAATACTTTTTACAATTATTATAATTTTTTAAATCCAACCACAGGAGCCCGCTCTCAATGTTTAAAATACAACAGAGCATAATTTAGCCAAAGAGGATCAATAGTTTCTACAAAAATAACTATCAAAAAGACATACAGTACATGTACTGTATCTGCCAAAATAAAAGAAACACCAACATAAAGTGTATTAAACGCATAGTTAAAATGAAATTAAATCAAATTGTATTTGTCAACTGCATCAAACACAACAGGTGTAGGCACTACCTTGAAATGCTTACTTACAAACCCTTACTTACGTAAGCCTAGGAGTTGACGTCCCGATGGATAGGGATCAACCCGTCACGCTCGTAGTCGACATTGTCACACTGAACCCTTTCACGATGACTAAGCTCACGTTTTCTGAAGATGTCTAATACGTAGGAGCTCCCTCTGTCTTCCAGAGCGGCTTCGGCAAGCTCCTTCTCTCAAGGGAAAAGATGCTCTCTGGACCCGCTCGTAGTAGCTCTCGTCATCTCCCTGCACGGTCCTATCGGATAGCCCAAGGTGTCTGTACTATCAAGCGTTTGATGTCTGGTTAACGATACCAACGTGCTTTCTCGTATACTTACAAAGTCCGTAGCTTATGAACCGAGCCTCCAGCATGTTCTGGATGCTGTTTAGAGCCTTATGTTGTCTGTGTAGCAACAGGCTGAGACAGGCTAACAACCCTGAGCAACCTAAACCGAGGTGGTGGTTATTACCACTACTACCAGGACGACAGCGACGATGAGGACAGCGACGACGACAGTGATACCATATACCCCACTACCCTATCACATGGAAACACCAGCAGGATCACTGACACAGGGAGGCGAGTAGCACCTTCCTTTGTAAGTTCTAAATAGACAGTACACAGATAGATCCCTGTGCTGAATGAAATAGCTTCTGATTCCTCTGGCGGTGATAACGGACCCTGGCCGCGTAGAACTAAGGCAGGGAATGCAACACAGAACCAGTGTCTACTGAGTAATCCACATAGATGTGCACCCGATCATAGGCAGTTCATTCTCAATTACTGTCACATCAATTGTCTTTCAAAATGTGGTGTCGCTGTCATCTTTCAAATAAACACAACCAAGATATATGTATATGCAAGACATATTTTATTTCAAGGCAATAGATATATAAGGTTGGCTGATACAAAAGGGTATACACATTACCCAGGTGTAATATGGTCAATTAAAGTAAGGTATAAAATTGTAAACATGTGACATTGAGAACATCACCATATTAATTTTTATCAGTCAGGGCCCATTGTCAAACAAGACCTAAAATAACCTTTAGGCATCATGTCACCACACGGTCCCACATGTAGACTCTTGTAGGCTGAGGTAACAATATACAAACATCATTGCTCTACTTTAAAGGAAGCTGTAACACTCTGTGGTTGTGGACATGTGAGTGAGACCAATAACATCATCGCCACTGTTGTGGTAGGAGCTAAACTCCTCAACAATATCGATGTAATTACCTCCTGAATTACCGTCTGAGGGGCATGTGAACATGCTGTTGGCATTCCTGCCATTGAAACAGTAATTGCTATCATCTTTGGCCCGTTGCTGGGCCAGGTGAGGTGTTACTGTTTCCATCCCAATCCTGGAAGCCAACAAAGCTATGACATGGACCAAAGTAGGACCTTCACTAGGTTTACAATCTAACACCATGTTAAGCTGCCTGTCTGGTGGGGACCCGTACTGAGCTGTAAACCACCTACACAGATAGAATACCATTCGTCTAAACTCTATGCTTGAGGTATGGTTCTTCAGTGTGCTGTCAACCAGTGTGAATACCTTAGGCTGCCCTCTGCTGGGCATTGAAGTGCACCACATAGTTAAAATAATCTGTTTCTTCAGAACAAAACAGCACCAATGAAACTTGTAGGACCCTAGTGACACATTGAACAATCTTGGCAAGGAGTCATCGGGCCCGATCATGTTCGCCGTTTTGGGAAGGGTCCGGGTTCCCACCACGACGTGATCCCAGAACCCAGGTACATGAGGGATACAGACATATCTGTAGGCCACCTCTTCTGGCATTGCTTTGCTTACCCAGTACCTGAAGGACATGGTGTCATTCACTGTGATGAGATGGTTGAACGCTGCGCGGGAAGAGAACACTGTCAGTCCAGCTACATGATCAGGGCTCGTCATTGTAGTATAACATAGACATAGACAGATATATCTATACATGGAAATATACATACCTCTTCGCAGGGTGTCAACTCCAGAGGATTGCTCCTTATTCATTAACAGCTGCACATGGACATTGACTTCATTGTCAGTTTTGAACATATCACCTATGTTGAGTTCCAGATCCCAGGCCCCTAAATGCTCCAGAGCAGGGCAATTGGCAAGGGTGTGGTGCTTAGAGTGGTATCTCTCTCTATTTATCTCTCTCTGTCTCTCTCTATCTCTCTCTCTCTCTCTCTCTCTCTCTCTCTCTCTCTGTCTCTCTCTATCTCTCCTCTATCTCCCCCCCCCCTCTCTCTCTCTCTCTCAGGTGTTGGATGTGGTGCTTACAGGGGCCCTTGTGGATGACATATTGTGTAGGCTACAACCACGTTGTTGACTGTAACACAGTGTGCATAATACACAGCCACAAGCACATTGTATGGGCCTGTTCAGCTGAATCAAGTAGGTGTTACATATGACCGCTCGGTTGAACTTCTTTTTACACGTGGCGCATATAATCAACTGTTTCATCACAGGGATTATCATCGCAATGGACGACACGGTAGCCCCGTCGCTGTACAGGTTATATCGTCTGGGACCAGGCACGGATTCTTCATAGGTGACAGCTGCTTCGGATTGTGGTGGTGTGGGGAACAATGTCCTTTGCGACTGTAAAGATGTCACTGGCTTGGGTTTGCACACGTTGAACCCTTGTATATCAACAGTCTGCTGTGGAGTTTCAGGCACTTGAGATGCTGGTTGTTGGGGATGTAGGACCCGGGCCTCCTGCTGCGGCACTTGATGAAACGTTTCCAGATGCACCTCAACCTGCTGGGCCTCTAGAGGCTGTGCCGACTGTTGTTGTTGAAAGACATATTCACCACAGACCCTCTCAAGAGCAGCCATGGAGTTCTCTGGGTACCCGAGAGGGGCCATGTCACCAATACAGGCGTTGAAGGTGCTGAGTTCCATATCTGTAAGCTGGGTTACCTCATTACAGATGGCGCTTGAAGGTGGTTTCATAGTGGGAAGGGGATCGGTTGTAGCAGAAAATATTGAACCTGGACAAGAGTCAACGTTCTGCTGTGGCCTACTGAAATGTGGCTCGGATGCTTGGGACACTTCACACTCTTGAAAGGCATTTGCATATTCCACATCGGTTACCATATCATCCGGAACTCTCTCGGTACCCCTGTAACACAAGGCGGAAACAAGTCACCCCTCTACTCAAAGGCAATAGATTACTATTCAGTAATAACACAATGTGTGTGATAGTTACACTTACGTGACACATGTCATGCTATCCACGGCAGCAGTAACCTCCTCTGATGTATCACACCCAGACATGGCTGTGATGCTATCCACGGCAGTCTGAAGCTCCTTTGAGGTAGCACATCCGGCCCTGTTTACGTGCTCTGTCGCAGAGATAACTTCATCAGCCCTATCTTGATACCCAGGCACATCTAATACAATTGCATGGTCAACTCTACATTCAGGCACATTGTGAGACATTTCACATGTTTCACCAATAGGTTGTTGGAACGATGGTTCAGTTGTAGACTAGGGCTTGGGTACAGCAGACACTACCTCCTTGGTCTGAGTCTCATCAGAGTCTGGCTCCTTGGTCTGAGTCTCATCAGTCTGGCTCCTTGGTCTGAGTCTCATCAGAGTCTGGGTCCTTGGTCTGAGTCTCATCAGTCTGGTTCCTTGGTCTGAGTCTCATCAGAGTCTGGCTCCTTGGTCTGAGTCTCATCAGAGTCTGGCTCCTTGGTCTGAGTCTCATCAGAGTCTGGCTCCTTGGTCTGAGTCTCATCAGAGTCTGGCTCCTTGGTCTGAGTCTCATCAGTCTGGCTCCTTGGTCTGAGTCTCATCAGAGTCTTTCTCCTCGGTCTGTGTCTCAGCAGATTCTGGGGTCTGAGTCTCAGCAGACAGCAGACACTACATCATTGGCCTATCTCATCAGAGTCTGGGGTCTGAGTCTCTGCAGACACAGTCTCAGCAGACACTACATCATTGGCCTGAGTCTCATCAGAGTCTGGCTCCTGGGTCTGTGTCTCATCAGAGTCTGGGGTCTGAGTCTCTGCAGACACAGTCTAAGCAGACACGACATCATTGGCCTGAGTCTCATCAGAGTCTGTGGTCTGAGTCTCTGCAGACACAGTCTCAGCAAACACTACATCATTGGCCTGAGTCTCATCAGAGTCTGGCTCCTGGGTCTGTGTCTCATCAGAGTCTGGGGTCTGAGTCTCTGCAGACACAGTCTCAGCAGACACTACATCATTGGCCTGAGTCTCATCAGAGTCTGGCTCCTGGGTCTGTGTCTCATCAGAGTCTGGGGTCTGAGTCTCTGCAGACACAGTCTAAGCAGACACGACATCATTGGCCTGAGTCTCATCAGAGTCTGTGGTCTGAGTCTCTGCAGACACAGTCTCAGCAAACACTACATCATTGGCCTGAGTCTCATCAGAGTCTGGCTCCTGGGTCTGTGTCTCATCAGAGTCTGGGGTCTGAGTCTCTGCAGACACAGTCTCAGCAGACACTACATCATTGGCCTGAGTCTCATCAGAGTCTGGCTCCTGGGTCTGCGTCTCAGCAGAGGTAGCCCCGGCTGGGGCCGACACAGGCTCTGTGTCATCTGTGGTGGGGGAATTAGGCACAGTGCATACCGTCCCAGAACAGGCAGCATCCTCTGTATACTGGTACTCTGGCTCAGCAGATACACATGGTTCAGTATCAGGGTCTTGTTGGACTCCAGCCACTCTGGTACTGTTTTGTTTGATAGGTCACTATGTTTGACTGGAGAGGATACCCTTTCCGTGACATGTTTGGGTACAGAATTGTGACAGTCCTCCTTGTCATCATCGCTAGTGTGAACAGAGTCACTGGAGGAACTTGTGTTGCTTTCATCTCCGCTATCATCTGTACTGGGTTCTGTAGGTACTTTAGCCCTGATTCCACTGCTGGAGTCATCGCTATCATCTCCGCTATCATCTCCGCTATCATCTCCGCTATCATCTGCACCGGGTTCTGTAGGTACTTTAGCCCCGATTCCACTGCTGGAGTCATCGCTTTCATCTCCGCTATCATCTCCGCTATCATCTGTACCAGGTTCTCTAGGTACTTTAGCCCCGATTCCACTGCTGGAGTCATCGCTTTCATCTCCGCTATCATCTGCACCGGGTTCTTTAGGTAGGTTATCCTCCTCATTGGTAGCTGTGACATGGTGTAGAACCGCTGATGTGCTATTGTCTACTTGTTCACTGTTGTTTGGTCTCCTGTTGAACATCCAGGCCCTCTTTCTGCAACCACTTTTAACGCTCGACTGAGAACGAGGCTGATTGTAGGACATGTCGACCGATCTCTTCTTAATATTGTCCACAGTCACAGGTTTCTGATGTGGGCCAGTGGACGGTCTATGTGATCTAGGCATGCTGTGGCTTTGTGAAGCAAACCTGTTTTCATATCTGCCAATCTTTGTTGATGTGACGCTGCTACCAAGACCACCATTGCGGCCGCTGCTACAGGAGACCTCGGGACACACCTTTTGAGCTTTAACAACTTTATTGGGTTCTTTGCTTCGCCTACTGTTGACAGAATTATCGTTCATGTCTCTGCTGCCGCTGGTGGTGTGAGCTCGGCTGTGGTCCCTGGGAGACTGGGCCCTGACGCTGTCCCTTGGGGGGTGGGACCGACGGCTGCCCCTGGTGGGCTGGGGCCGGCTGCTGACATTGTCATGACGTCCGTGTATCTTACCAGTCTTGCGTTGTGTTTTGGCAGGTTGTCCTTCACAGGGATCCATTCCAGAGGTATACGGCGTTTCACCTTTGCTGTGGTAGGAGCATGACAAAGGTTTTGTGGCCGTTTGTTGTACCGAGTTGGCGGTCCATCGTAACCCTTGGTCTTCGGTGACAGTCCTATGTCATGACTAACTTGTTGTAACCTCTGTTTGTCAGGCCTACATCTTACGTCAAAGGGTTGGGGGTGTCTAGGATAAACAGGTACATTGTGTGGAACCAGAAGGTCGTGTTGATATGTGTTGTGGTCCTCTGTGTCATACAGCCTGTCATTAGAGGCTCTTTCATGCCACCTTCTCTGCTGTATGTTGCACAAGGGAGAGGGTGTAGATTCCCTCAACTGTGTATATTCCTCAACTCTTAGGCCCATATTGGGATGCTGGTAGTACCATTCGCCTCTGTTATTGTATGTTGAATAAACGTCATGTGACATTTTATCTTTTGTTTCTAATTCTTGTTGTTTTGTAAAGTACTTCACACCATGTTCATGGTTCAGCTGCAAAATATACACTGGAGTTAGCACTGTCTGTGTAACTGATCTTTATATATAGCTGAGGCTCCTCCTAAAAGCTTCAAGGCCGTTTGAAGTAATCACCACAATGTGTCATCAGGTAGACTATATGTATCTTTCCTGTTTCACTGCTTAGGTGTCAACCTGAGGTGACCTAGTTTCAATGTCTCACTGTGGGTTGTGAATCCAACCACTGCTGTTCTATGGGCTACCGATACCTCCAACCCCTGCTGAATCTTCCATTCCCATGGTATGCACTTAACCTCGAATCGTCCAATATCTCCTGAGTCGCCCAACCACTGTTCATCTAACATTGCTCATACAATCCAAACAGAGCTGACACCTCCGGCCGCAGCTGGGTCTTCCAACCGCTGTTATGCAGATGAAACTCACACTTTCCAAGTACAGATGACTCACCCAACTAATGTTATCTCCATGGGGCTCCAACACCCAGAGCAAGGTAGATCGTCCAACCACTGTTATGTATATGGGGCTCCAACACCCAGAGCAAGGTAGATCGTCCAACCACTGTTATGTATATGGGGCTCCAACACCCAGAGCAAGGTAGATCGTCCAACCACTGTTATGTATATGGGGCTCCAACACCCAGAGCAAGGTAGATCGTCCAACCACTGTTATGTATATGGGGCTCCAACACCCAGAGCAAGGTAGATCGTCCAACCACTGTTATGTATATGGGGCTCCAACACCCAGGTAGATCGTCCAACCACTGTTATGTATATGGGGCTCCAACACCCAGGTAGATCGTCCAACCACTGTTATGTATATGGGGCTCCAACACCC